>NW_026608235.1:0-80515 GCF_029499605.1 Hyla sarda
TCCTACTTGCATGTGACACTGGGCTTAGGATCTGCATAGGAAACACACACACAAGCACACACCTACCTTTGTTGCCTGCAGATGCCTCCTTGGCTGTCCCCAAACGGTATCAAACCAACACCCACGGGAAGCTGTAAGCATAGAGGACATGCCTGCACCCCATTGGACTTACCTGTGTGGGTTAAATCCGGGTTATTTGACAACCTATGGCGGTGATGGTTCTGCTCAGGCAGAGCAGTGCTGATGCTCCTCATAAAGCTGTCGCTGCTGTGAAGGTTCTAGGTGACATCACAATCCCTATGGTTACATACACGACAAAGCTGGGTTGTTGTTGTTTACACTCTGCAAGGCCTGTGGAAGTGAGTGACATCATAGCACTGTAGTTCTGAGGGTTCTAGATGGATGCAACAATCTCCTGTTGCTTCTATGAAGGCCATAATAGACGACATCACCAAACAGCTCCATAGTCACATACACAGCAAAGGAGAGATGTTGTTTACACCTAGTGATGTCAGTGGTATTGAGTGACATCACAGCACAGTGCTAAGGCTCCTGGGCCTGGACACAGCAGCGGCTGCAATATCTCAACGGAGAATACGTTTATATATATGTGTGTGTGTGCGCGTATATATATATATATATATATATATATATATATATATATATTTCTCCGCCGAAATCACTTTTAAACCCATTTCCACCTTTTTTTCCCTTCTCTTCCTCTTACTTTTTTTTCACGTTTTTTTACGTTTTTCTCCTTTTCGCCTCTTTTCTGGGCGTATTATTCTTCTTTTTCTTCTTTTTTTTCGTCTAATGCATACCCCATCAGTGCAGCAATGCTTATTCAATACCGCCAGCAGATGGAGACACTGGGGGATAATTTTCTAAGGATTTATACTGATTTTTCCTGTCTGAATTTGTCGCACAGAAAGTTGCAGGCCAAATATGTGTGACATTTCTGCGACTTTAGCTTCTAGAGCATTTTTACAACATTATACATAGGTGCTGAATACATAAAAAGCGACTGTTCAGCGACAGACAAGTCGCATCGGCTGAAAGTAGGCCAGAATGTCAGTCCATGTTGGAGCAGGTTTAGATACAGTCTAAAGCATAGATCTCAAAGTCTGTGCACAGAATTTAGCAAGGGCCTCGCACCTTCTGATGCATCAGGTAGGTGCACTATAGCATAGCCTAACCCTCTGTACTTTGGTCTATATTGATGCGGGACATAGACAGCCAGCTGATGACCAATCCATTAGTGCAATGGATGGCTGGAAGCATTTGTCTTTGCCTTTGCAATACCACAGAAGCAATGCATGGTCAATGTACAGCAATGACACACCTGTGTGAACAGCCAGGAGACCCCCCCATGTTATGTTACATAGTTACATAGTTAGTACGGTCGAAAAAAGACATATGTCCATCAAGTTCAACCAGGGAATTAAGGGGTAGGGGTGTGGCGCGATATTGGGGAAGGGATGAGATTTTATATTTCTTCATAAGCATTAATCTTATTTTGTCAATTAGGAACATTCAGCACCCACCCGCTATCAAGGCAGCTGCCTATCATGTCATGCCCTACCTGCACAGGTGTGCTGGCTACTCAAATGATCCAATTAAGGAGGCCATTTAGTCAGCAGCAGCAGAAGTCCTGTGCCTGGACGCTCCAACAGCGGCCAGACACAAGCAGAAGCAGCAGAAGCAGCAGCAGCACCACCTTTTGTTTTTTGGCTGCAGCAGCAGCAGCAGCAGCAGCAAGGCCCACAGGGCTGGCTAGCTGGCTAGCCAGCAAGCAGGTAGCAATGAAAGTAGGAATCTTTCTTTTTAACCCTGTAAGGGGGTGGTGCACTGTACCCGAAGATACTGCCATATCGGGTCAATGCATAGGGCGACGGAAGCAAGCTTCGAAATCGGCCCCCGTTCTCAAAAATCCATTTAATATATGGTCCCCAGATAGGGGACGTATCAGATATTAAACTGATAAGAACAGATACTACACTTGATCTTAGCCAAAAGGCCGAGAAGCGATAACCGTGAAAGGGGCGGGCCCAACAAGGTCCCCTTCATGGGCACTATCACTGCTTGCTGTCAGGGAGGCTGCCAGACAATTTTCCATGCACACTCTGGGCTGGGGGGCAGTCAACCACCAGTACACACAGCAGAACCTAAACCCATACCATTATTGCTAAGCAGCAAGACAGGGGCCCATTGCACTCCCACGGGGCCTTTTTAAATGCAATCCATAACCCGGATTTGCCAGGAACCCTTCTTACTCCTCCTACTTGCATGTGACACTGGGCTTAGGATCTGCATAGGAAACACACACACAAGCACACACCTACCTTTGTTGCCTGCAGATGCCTCCTTGGCTGTCCCCAAACGGTATCAAACCAACACCCACGGGAAGCTGTAAGCATAGAGGACATGCCTGCACCCCATTGGACTTACCTGTGTGGGTTAAATCCGGGTTATTTGACAACCTATGGCGGTGATGGTTCTGCTCAGGCAGAGCAGTGCTGATGCTCCTCATAAAGCTGTCGCTGCTGTGAAGGTTCTAGGTGACATCACAATCCCTATGGTTACATACACGACAAAGCTGGGTTGTTGTTGTTTACACTCTGCAAGGCCTGTGGAAGTGAGTGACATCATAGCACTGTAGTTCTGAGGGTTCTAGATGGATGCAACAATCTCCTGTTGCTTCTATGAAGGCCATAATAGACGACATCACCAAACAGCTCCATAGTCACATACACAGCAAAGGAGAGATGTTGTTTACACCTAGTGATGTCAGTGGTATTGAGTGACATCACAGCACAGTGCTAAGGCTCCTGGGCCTGGACACAGCAGCGGCTGCAATATCTCAACGGAGAATACGTTTATATATATGTGTGTGTGTGCGCGTATATATATATATATATATATATATATATATATATATATATATATTTCTCCGCCGAAATCACTTTTAAACCCATTTCCACCTTTTTTTCCCTTCTCTTCCTCTTACTTTTTTTTCACGTTTTTTTACGTTTTTCTCCTTTTCGCCTCTTTTCTGGGCGTATTATTCTTCTTTTTCTTCTTTTTTTTCGTCTAATGCATACCCCATCAGTGCAGCAATGCTTATTCAATACCGCCAGCAGATGGAGACACTGGGGGATAATTTTCTAAGGATTTATACTGATTTTTCCTGTCTGAATTTGTCGCACAGAAAGTTGCAGGCCAAATATGTGTGACATTTCTGCGACTTTAGCTTCTAGAGCATTTTTACAACATTATACATAGGTGCTGAATACATAAAAAGCGACTGTTCAGCGACAGACAAGTCGCATCGGCTGAAAGTAGGCCAGAATGTCAGTCCATGTTGGAGCAGGTTTAGATACAGTCTAAAGCATAGATCTCAAAGTCTGTGCACAGAATTTAGCAAGGGCCTCGCACCTTCTGATGCATCAGGTAGGTGCACTATAGCATAGCCTAACCCTCTGTACTTTGGTCTATATTGATGCGGGACATAGACAGCCAGCTGATGACCAATCCATTAGTGCAATGGATGGCTGGAAGCATTTGTCTTTGCCTTTGCAATACCACAGAAGCAATGCATGGTCAATGTACAGCAATGACACACCTGTGTGAACAGCCAGGAGACCCCCCCATGTTATGTTACATAGTTACATAGTTAGTACGGTCGAAAAAAGACATATGTCCATCAAGTTCAACCAGGGAATTAAGGGGTAGGGGTGTGGCGCGATATTGGGGAAGGGATGAGATTTTATATTTCTTCATAAGCATTAATCTTATTTTGTCAATTAGGAACATTCAGCACCCACCCGCTATCAAGGCAGCTGCCTATCATGTCATGCCCTACCTGCACAGGTGTGCTGGCTACTCAAATGATCCAATTAAGGAGGCCATTTAGTCAGCAGCAGCAGAAGTCCTGTGCCTGGACGCTCCAACAGCGGCCAGACACAAGCAGAAGCAGCAGAAGCAGCAGCAGCACCACCTTTTGTTTTTTGGCTGCAGCAGCAGCAGCAGCAGCAGCAAGGCCCACAGGGCTGGCTAGCTGGCTAGCCAGCAAGCAGGTAGCAATGAAAGTAGGAATCTTTCTTTTTAACCCTGTAAGGGGGTGGTGCACTGTACCCGAAGATACTGCCATATCGGGTCAATGCATAGGGCGACGGAAGCAAGCTTCGAAATCGGCCCCCGTTCTCAAAAATCCATTTAATATATGGTCCCCAGATAGGGGACGTATCAGATATTAAACTGATAAGAACAGATACTACACTTGATCTTAGCCAAAAGGCCGAGAAGCGATAACCGTGAAAGGGGCGGGCCCAACAAGGTCCCCTTCATGGGCACTATCACTGCTTGCTGTCAGGGAGGCTGCCAGACAATTTTCCATGCACACTCTGGGCTGGGGGGCAGTCAACCACCAGTACACACAGCAGAACCTAAACCCATACCATTATTGCTAAGCAGCAAGACAGGGGCCCATTGCACTCCCACGGGGCCTTTTTAAATGCAATCCATAACCCGGATTTGCCAGGAACCCTTCTTACTCCTCCTACTTGCATGTGACACTGGGCTTAGGATCTGCATAGGAAACACACACACAAGCACACACCTACCTTTGTTGCCTGCAGATGCCTCCTTGGCTGTCCCCAAACGGTATCAAACCAACACCCACGGGAAGCTGTAAGCATAGAGGACATGCCTGCACCCCATTGGACTTACCTGTGTGGGTTAAATCCGGGTTATTTGACAACCTATGGCGGTGATGGTTCTGCTCAGGCAGAGCAGTGCTGATGCTCCTCATAAAGCTGTCGCTGCTGTGAAGGTTCTAGGTGACATCACAATCCCTATGGTTACATACACGACAAAGCTGGGTTGTTGTTGTTTACACTCTGCAAGGCCTGTGGAAGTGAGTGACATCATAGCACTGTAGTTCTGAGGGTTCTAGATGGATGCAACAATCTCCTGTTGCTTCTATGAAGGCCATAATAGACGACATCACCAAACAGCTCCATAGTCACATACACAGCAAAGGAGAGATGTTGTTTACACCTAGTGATGTCAGTGGTATTGAGTGACATCACAGCACAGTGCTAAGGCTCCTGGGCCTGGACACAGCAGCGGCTGCAATATCTCAACGGAGAATACGTTTATATATATGTGTGTGTGTGCGCGTATATATATATATATATATATATATATATATATATATTTCTCCGCCGAAATCACTTTTAAACCCATTTCCACCTTTTTTTCCCTTCTCTTCCTCTTACTTTTTTTTCACGTTTTTTTACGTTTTTCTCCTTTTCGCCTCTTTTCTGGGCGTATTATTCTTCTTTTTCTTCTTTTTTTTCGTCTAATGCATACCCCATCAGTGCAGCAATGCTTATTCAATACCGCCAGCAGATGGAGACACTGGGGGATAATTTTCTAAGGATTTATACTGATTTTTCCTGTCTGAATTTGTCGCACAGAAAGTTGCAGGCCAAATATGTGTGACATTTCTGCGACTTTAGCTTCTAGAGCATTTTTACAACATTATACATAGGTGCGGAATACATAAAAAGCGACTGTTCAGCGACAGACAAGTCGCATCGGCTGAAAGTAGGCCAGAATGTCAGTCCATGTTGGAGCAGGTTTAGATACAGTCTAAAGCATAGATCTCAAAGTCTGTGCACAGAATTTAGCAAGGGCCTCGCACCTTCTGATGCATCAGGTAGGTGCACTATAGCATAGCCTAACCCTCTGTACTTTGGTCTATATTGATGCGGGACATAGACAGCCAGCTGATGACCAATCCATTAGTGCAATGGATGGCTGGAAGCATTTGTCTTTGCCTTTGCAATACCACAGAAGCAATGCATGGTCAATGTACAGCAATGACACACCTGTGTGAACAGCCAGGAGACCCCCCCATGTTATGTTACATAGTTACATAGTTAGTACGGTCGAAAAAAGACATATGTCCATCAAGTTCAACCAGGGAATTAAGGGGTAGGGGTGTGGCGCGATATTGGGGAAGGGATGAGATTTTATATTTCTTCATAAGCATTAATCTTATTTTGTCAATTAGGAACATTCAGCACCCACCCGCTATCAAGGCAGCTGCCTATCATGTCATGCCCTACCTGCACAGGTGTGCTGGCTACTCAAATGATCCAATTAAGGAGGCCATTTAGTCAGCAGCAGCAGAAGTCCTGTGCCTGGACGCTCCAACAGCGGCCAGACACAAGCAGAAGCAGCAGAAGCAGCAGCAGCACCACCTTTTGTTTTTTGGCTGCAGCAGCAAGGCCCACAGGGCTGGCTAGCTGGCTAGCCAGCAAGCAGGTAGCAATGAAAGTAGGAATCTTTCTTTTTAACCCTGTAAGGGGGTGGTGCACTGTACCCGAAGATACTGCCATATCGGGTCAATGCATAGGGCGACGGAAGCAAGCTTCGAAATCGGCCCCCGTTCTCAAAAATCCATTTAATATATGGTCCCCAGATAGGGGACGTATCAGATATTAAACTGATAAGAACAGATACTACACTTGATCTTAGCCAAAAGGCCGAGAAGCGATAACCGTGAAAGGGGCGGGCCCAACAAGGTCCCCTTCATGGGCACTATCACTGCTTGCTGTCAGGGAGGCTGCCAGACAATTTTCCATGCACACTCTGGGCTGGGGGGCAGTCAACCACCAGTACACACAGCAGAACCTAAACCCATACCATTATTGCTAAGCAGCAAGACAGGGGCCCATTGCACTCCCACGGGGCCTTTTTAAATGCAATCCATAACCCGGATTTGCCAGGAACCCTTCTTACTCCTCCTACTTGCATGTGACACTGGGCTTAGGATCTGCATAGGAAACACACACACAAGCACACACCTACCTTTGTTGCCTGCAGATGCCTCCTTGGCTGTCCCCAAACGGTATCAAACCAACACCCACGGGAAGCTGTAAGCATAGAGGACATGCCTGCACCCCATTGGACTTACCTGTGTGGGTTAAATCCGGGTTATTTGACAACCTATGGCGGTGATGGTTCTGCTCAGGCAGAGCAGTGCTGATGCTCCTCATAAAGCTGTCGCTGCTGTGAAGGTTCTAGGTGACATCACAATCCCTATGGTTACATACACGACAAAGCTGGGTTGTTGTTGTTTACACTCTGCAAGGCCTGTGGAAGTGAGTGACATCATAGCACTGTAGTTCTGAGGGTTCTAGATGGATGCAACAATCTCCTGTTGCTTCTATGAAGGCCATAATAGACGACATCACCAAACAGCTCCATAGTCACATACACAGCAAAGGAGAGATGTTGTTTACACCTAGTGATGTCAGTGGTATTGAGTGACATCACAGCACAGTGCTAAGGCTCCTGGGCCTGGACACAGCAGCGGCTGCAATATCTCAACGGAGAATACGTTTATATATATGTGTGTGTGTGCGCGTATATATATATATATATATATATATATATATATATATATATTTCTCCGCCGAAATCACTTTTAAACCCATTTCCACCTTTTTTTCCCTTCTCTTCCTCTTACTTTTTTTTCACGTTTTTTTACGTTTTTCTCCTTTTCGCCTCTTTTCTGGGCGTATTATTCTTCTTTTTCTTCTTTTTTTTCGTCTAATGCATACCCCATCAGTGCAGCAATGCTTATTCAATACCGCCAGCAGATGGAGACACTGGGGGATAATTTTCTAAGGATTTATACTGATTTTTCCTGTCTGAATTTGTCGCACAGAAAGTTGCAGGCCAAATATGTGTGACATTTCTGCGACTTTAGCTTCTAGAGCATTTTTACAACATTATACATAGGTGCTGAATACATAAAAAGCGACTGTTCAGCGACAGACAAGTCGCATCGGCTGAAAGTAGGCCAGAATGTCAGTCCATGTTGGAGCAGGTTTAGATACAGTCTAAAGCATAGATCTCAAAGTCTGTGCACAGAATTTAGCAAGGGCCTCGCACCTTCTGATGCATCAGGTAGGTGCACTATAGCATAGCCTAACCCTCTGTACTTTGGTCTATATTGATGCGGGACATAGACAGCCAGCTGATGACCAATCCATTAGTGCAATGGATGGCTGGAAGCATTTGTCTTTGCCTTTGCAATACCACAGAAGCAATGCATGGTCAATGTACAGCAATGACACACCTGTGTGAACAGCCAGGAGACCCCCCCATGTTATGTTACATAGTTACATAGTTAGTACGGTCGAAAAAAGACATATGTCCATCAAGTTCAACCAGGGAATTAAGGGGTAGGGGTGTGGCGCGATATTGGGGAAGGGATGAGATTTTATATTTCTTCATAAGCATTAATCTTATTTTGTCAATTAGGAACATTCAGCACCCACCCGCTATCAAGGCAGCTGCCTATCATGTCATGCCCTACCTGCACAGGTGTGCTGGCTACTCAAATGATCCAATTAAGGAGGCCATTTAGTCAGCAGCAGCAGAAGTCCTGTGCCTGGACGCTCCAACAGCGGCCAGACACAAGCAGAAGCAGCAGAAGCAGCAGCAGCACCACCTTTTGTTTTTTGGCTGCAGCAGCAGCAGCAGCAGCAGCAAGGCCCACAGGGCTGGCTAGCTGGCTAGCCAGCAAGCAGGTAGCAATGAAAGTAGGAATCTTTCTTTTTAACCCTGTAAGGGGGTGGTGCACTGTACCCGAAGATACTGCCATATCGGGTCAATGCATAGGGCGACGGAAGCAAGCTTCGAAATCGGCCCCCGTTCTCAAAAATCCATTTAATATATGGTCCCCAGATAGGGGACGTATCAGATATTAAACTGATAAGAACAGATACTACACTTGATCTTAGCCAAAAGGCCGAGAAGCGATAACCGTGAAAGGGGCGGGCCCAACAAGGTCCCCTTCATGGGCACTATCACTGCTTGCTGTCAGGGAGGCTGCCAGACAATTTTCCATGCACACTCTGGGCTGGGGGGCAGTCAACCACCAGTACACACAGCAGAACCTAAACCCATACCATTATTGCTAAGCAGCAAGACAGGGGCCCATTGCACTCCCACGGGGCCTTTTTAAATGCAATCCATAACCCGGATTTGCCAGGAACCCTTCTTACTCCTCCTACTTGCATGTGACACTGGGCTTAGGATCTGCATAGGAAACACACACACAAGCACACACCTACCTTTGTTGCCTGCAGATGCCTCCTTGGCTGTCCCCAAACGGTATCAAACCAACACCCACGGGAAGCTGTAAGCATAGAGGACATGCCTGCACCCCATTGGACTTACCTGTGTGGGTTAAATCCGGGTTATTTGACAACCTATGGCGGTGATGGTTCTGCTCAGGCAGAGCAGTGCTGATGCTCCTCATAAAGCTGTCGCTGCTGTGAAGGTTCTAGGTGACATCACAATCCCTATGGTTACATACACGACAAAGCTGGGTTGTTGTTGTTTACACTCTGCAAGGCCTGTGGAAGTGAGTGACATCATAGCACTGTAGTTCTGAGGGTTCTAGATGGATGCAACAATCTCCTGTTGCTTCTATGAAGGCCATAATAGACGACATCACCAAACAGCTCCATAGTCACATACACAGCAAAGGAGAGATGTTGTTTACACCTAGTGATGTCAGTGGTATTGAGTGACATCACAGCACAGTGCTAAGGCTCCTGGGCCTGGACACAGCAGCGGCTGCAATATCTCAACGGAGAATACGTTTATATATATGTGTGTGTGTGCGCGTATATATATATATATATATATATATATATATATATATATATATATTTCTCCGCCGAAATCACTTTTAAACCCATTTCCACCTTTTTTTCCCTTCTCTTCCTCTTACTTTTTTTTCACGTTTTTTTACGTTTTTCTCCTTTTCGCCTCTTTTCTGGGCGTATTATTCTTCTTTTTCTTCTTTTTTTTCGTCTAATGCATACCCCATCAGTGCAGCAATGCTTATTCAATACCGCCAGCAGATGGAGACACTGGGGGATAATTTTCTAAGGATTTATACTGATTTTTCCTGTCTGAATTTGTCGCACAGAAAGTTGCAGGCCAAATATGTGTGACATTTCTGCGACTTTAGCTTCTAGAGCATTTTTACAACATTATACATAGGTGCTGAATACATAAAAAGCGACTGTTCAGCGACAGACAAGTCGCATCGGCTGAAAGTAGGCCAGAATGTCAGTCCATGTTGGAGCAGGTTTAGATACAGTCTAAAGCATAGATCTCAAAGTCTGTGCACAGAATTTAGCAAGGGCCTCGCACCTTCTGATGCATCAGGTAGGTGCACTATAGCATAGCCTAACCCTCTGTACTTTGGTCTATATTGATGCGGGACATAGACAGCCAGCTGATGACCAATCCATTAGTGCAATGGATGGCTGGAAGCATTTGTCTTTGCCTTTGCAATACCACAGAAGCAATGCATGGTCAATGTACAGCAATGACACACCTGTGTGAACAGCCAGGAGACCCCCCCATGTTATGTTACATAGTTACATAGTTAGTACGGTCGAAAAAAGACATATGTCTATCAAGTTCAACCAGGGAATTAAGGGGTAGGGGTGTGGCGCGATATTGGGGAAGGGATGAGATTTTATATTTCTTCATAAGCATTAATCTTATTTTGTCAATTAGGAACATTCAGCACCCACCCGCTATCAAGGCAGCTGCCTATCATGTCATGCCCTACCTGCACAGGTGTGCTGGCTACTCAAATGATCCAATTAAGGAGGCCATTTAGTCAGCAGCAGCAGAAGTCCTGTGCCTGGACGCTCCAACAGCGGCCAGACACAAGCAGAAGCAGCAGAAGCAGCAGCAGCACCACCTTTTGTTTTTTGGCTGCAGCAGCAGCAGCAGCAGCAGCAAGGCCCACAGGGCTGGCTAGCTGGCTAGCCAGCAAGCAGGTAGCAATGAAAGTAGGAATCTTTCTTTTTAACCCTGTAAGGGGGTGGTGCACTGTACCCGAAGATACTGCCATATCGGGTCAATGCATAGGGCGACGGAAGCAAGCTTCGAAATCGGCCCCCGTTCTCAAAAATCCATTTAATATATGGTCCCCAGATAGGGGACGTATCAGATATTAAACTGATAAGAACAGATACTACACTTGATCTTAGCCAAAAGGCCGAGAAGCGATAACCGTGAAAGGGGCGGGCCCAACAAGGTCCCCTTCATGGGCACTATCACTGCTTGCTGTCAGGGAGGCTGCCAGACAATTTTCCATGCACACTCTGGGCTGGGGGGCAGTCAACCACCAGTACACACAGCAGAACCTAAACCCATACCATTATTGCTAAGCAGCAAGACAGGGGCCCATTGCACTCCCACGGGGCCTTTTTAAATGCAATCCATAACCCGGATTTGCCAGGAACCCTTCTTACTCCTCCTACTTGCATGTGACACTGGGCTTAGGATCTGCATAGGAAACACACACACAAGCACACACCTACCTTTGTTGCCTGCAGATGCCTCCTTGGCTGTCCCCAAACGGTATCAAACCAACACCCACGGGAAGCTGTAAGCATAGAGGACATGCCTGCACCCCATTGGACTTACCTGTGTGGGTTAAATCCGGGTTATTTGACAACCTATGGCGGTGATGGTTCTGCTCAGGCAGAGCAGTGCTGATGCTCCTCATAAAGCTGTCGCTGCTGTGAAGGTTCTAGGTGACATCACAATCCCTATGGTTACATACACGACAAAGCTGGGTTGTTGTTGTTTACACTCTGCAAGGCCTGTGGAAGTGAGTGACATCATAGCACTGTAGTTCTGAGGGTTCTAGATGGATGCAACAATCTCCTGTTGCTTCTATGAAGGCCATAATAGACGACATCACCAAACAGCTCCATAGTCACATACACAGCAAAGGAGAGATGTTGTTTACACCTAGTGATGTCAGTGGTATTGAGTGACATCACAGCACAGTGCTAAGGCTCCTGGGCCTGGACACAGCAGCGGCTGCAATATCTCAACGGAGAATACGTTTATATATATGTGTGTGTGTGCGCGTATATATATATATATATATATATATATATATATATATATATATTTCTCCGCCGAAATCACTTTTAAACCCATTTCCACCTTTTTTTCCCTTCTCTTCCTCTTACTTTTTTTTCACGTTTTTTTACGTTTTTCTCCTTTTCGCCTCTTTTCTGGGCGTATTATTCTTCTTTTTCTTCTTTTTTTTCGTCTAATGCATACCCCATCAGTGCAGCAATGCTTATTCAATACCGCCAGCAGATGGAGACACTGGGGGATAATTTTCTAAGGATTTATACTGATTTTTCCTGTCTGAATTTGTCGCACAGAAAGTTGCAGGCCAAATATGTGTGACATTTCTGCGACTTTAGCTTCTAGAGCATTTTTACAACATTATACATAGGTGCGGAATACATAAAAAGCGACTGTTCAGCGACAGACAAGTCGCATCGGCTGAAAGTAGGCCAGAATGTCAGTCCATGTTGGAGCAGGTTTAGATACAGTCTAAAGCATAGATCTCAAAGTCTGTGCACAGAATTTAGCAAGGGCCTCGCACCTTCTGATGCATCAGGTAGGTGCACTATAGCATAGCCTAACCCTCTGTACTTTGGTCTATATTGATGCGGGACATAGACAGCCAGCTGATGACCAATCCATTAGTGCAATGGATGGCTGGAAGCATTTGTCTTTGCCTTTGCAATACCACAGAAGCAATGCATGGTCAATGTACAGCAATGACACACCTGTGTGAACAGCCAGGAGACCCCCCCATGTTATGTTACATAGTTACATAGTTAGTACGGTCGAAAAAAGACATATGTCCATCAAGTTCAACCAGGGAATTAAGGGGTAGGGGTGTGGCGCGATATTGGGGAAGGGATGAGATTTTATATTTCTTCATAAGCATTAATCTTATTTTGTCAATTAGGAACATTCAGCACCCACCCGCTATCAAGGCAGCTGCCTATCATGTCATGCCCTACCTGCACAGGTGTGCTGGCTACTCAAATGATCCAATTAAGGAGGCCATTTAGTCAGCAGCAGCAGAAGTCCTGTGCCTGGACGCTCCAACAGCGGCCAGACACAAGCAGAAGCAGCAGAAGCAGCAGCAGCAGCAGCAGCAGCAAGGCCCACAGGGCTGGCTAGCTGGCTAGCCAGCAAGCAGGTAGCAATGAAAGTAGGAATCTTTCTTTTTAACCCTGTAAGGGGGTGGTGCACTGTACCCGAAGATACTGCCATATCGGGTCAATGCATAGGGCGACGGAAGCAAGCTTCGAAATCGGCCCCCGTTCTCAAAAATCCATTTAATATATGGTCCCCAGATAGGGGACGTATCAGATATTAAACTGATAAGAACAGATACTACACTTGATCTTAGCCAAAAGGCCGAGAAGCGATAACCGTGAAAGGGGCGGGCCCAACAAGGTCCCCTTCATGGGCACTATCACTGCTTGCTGTCAGGGAGGCTGCCAGACAATTTTCCATGCACACTCTGGGCTGGGGGGCAGTCAACCACCAGTACACACAGCAGAACCTAAACCCATACCATTATTGCTAAGCAGCAAGACAGGGGCCCATTGCACTCCCACGGGGCCTTTTTAAATGCAATCCATAACCCGGATTTGCCAGGAACCCTTCTTACTCCTCCTACTTGCATGTGACACTGGGCTTAGGATCTGCATAGGAAACACACACACAAGCACACACCTACCTTTGTTGCCTGCAGATGCCTCCTTGGCTGTCCCCAAACGGTATCAAACCAACACCCACGGGAAGCTGTAAGCATAGAGGACATGCCTGCACCCCATTGGACTTACCTGTGTGGGTTAAATCCGGGTTATTTGACAACCTATGGCGGTGATGGTTCTGCTCAGGCAGAGCAGTGCTGATGCTCCTCATAAAGCTGTCGCTGCTGTGAAGGTTCTAGGTGACATCACAATCCCTATGGTTACATACACGACAAAGCTGGGTTGTTGTTGTTTACACTCTGCAAGGCCTGTGGAAGTGAGTGACATCATAGCACTGTAGTTCTGAGGGTTCTAGATGGATGCAACAATCTCCTGTTGCTTCTATGAAGGCCATAATAGACGACATCACCAAACAGCTCCATAGTCACATACACAGCAAAGGAGAGATGTTGTTTACACCTAGTGATGTCAGTGGTATTGAGTGACATCACAGCACAGTGCTAAGGCTCCTGGGCCTGGACACAGCAGCGGCTGCAATATCTCAACGGAGAATACGTTTATATATATGTGTGTGTGTGCGCGTATATATATATATATATATATATATATATATATATATATATATATATATATATATATATTTCTCCGCCGAAATCACTTTTAAACCCATTTCCACCTTTTTTTCCCTTCTCTTCCTCTTACTTTTTTTTCACGTTTTTTTACGTTTTTCTCCTTTTCGCCTCTTTTCTGGGCGTATTATTCTTCTTTTTCTTCTTTTTTTTCGTCTAATGCATACCCCATCAGTGCAGCAATGCTTATTCAATACCGCCAGCAGATGGAGACACTGGGGGATAATTTTCTAAGGATTTATACTGATTTTTCCTGTCTGAATTTGTCGCACAGAAAGTTGCAGGCCAAATATGTGTGACATTTCTGCGACTTTAGCTTCTAGAGCATTTTTACAACATTATACATAGGTGCTGAATACATAAAAAGCGACTGTTCAGCGACAGACAAGTCGCATCGGCTGAAAGTAGGCCAGAATGTCAGTCCATGTTGGAGCAGGTTTAGATACAGTCTAAAGCATAGATCTCAAAGTCTGTGCACAGAATTTAGCAAGGGCCTCGCACCTTCTGATGCATCAGGTAGGTGCACTATAGCATAGCCTAACCCTCTGTACTTTGGTCTATATTGATGCGGGACATAGACAGCCAGCTGATGACCAATCCATTAGTGCAATGGATGGCTGGAAGCATTTGTCTTTGCCTTTGCAATACCACAGAAGCAATGCATGGTCAATGTACAGCAATGACACACCTGTGTGAACAGCCAGGAGACCCCCCCATGTTATGTTACATAGTTACATAGTTAGTACGGTCGAAAAAAGACATATGTCCATCAAGTTCAACCAGGGAATTAAGGGGTAGGGGTGTGGCGCGATATTGGGGAAGGGATGAGATTTTATATTTCTTCATAAGCATTAATCTTATTTTGTCAATTAGGAACATTCAGCACCCACCCGCTATCAAGGCAGCTGCCTATCATGTCATGCCCTACCTGCACAGGTGTGCTGGCTACTCAAATGATCCAATTAAGGAGGCCATTTAGTCAGCAGCAGCAGAAGTCCTGTGCCTGGACGCTCCAACAGCGGCCAGACACAAGCAGAAGCAGCAGAAGCAGCAGCAGCACCACCTTTTGTTTTTTGGCTGCAGCAGCAGCAGCAGCAGCAGCAAGGCCCACAGGGCTGGCTAGCTGGCTAGCCAGCAAGCAGGTAGCAATGAAAGTAGGAATCTTTCTTTTTAACCCTGTAAGGGGGTGGTGCACTGTACCCGAAGATACTGCCATATCGGGTCAATGCATAGGGCGACGGAAGCAAGCTTCGAAATCGGCCCCCGTTCTCAAAAATCCATTTAATATATGGTCCCCAGATAGGGGACGTATCAGATATTAAACTGATAAGAACAGATACTACACTTGATCTTAGCCAAAAGGCCGAGAAGCGATAACCGTGAAAGGGGCGGGCCCAACAAGGTCCCCTTCATGGGCACTATCACTGCTTGCTGTCAGGGAGGCTGCCAGACAATTTTCCATGCACACTCTGGGCTGGGGGGCAGTCAACCACCAGTACACACAGCAGAACCTAAACCCATACCATTATTGCTAAGCAGCAAGACAGGGGCCCATTGCACTCCCACGGGGCCTTTTTAAATGCAATCCATAACCCGGATTTGCCAGGAACCCTTCTTACTCCTCCTACTTGCATGTGACACTGGGCTTAGGATCTGCATAGGAAACACACACACAAGCACACACCTACCTTTGTTGCCTGCAGATGCCTCCTTGGCTGTCCCCAAACGGTATCAAACCAACACCCACGGGAAGCTGTAAGCATAGAGGACATGCCTGCACCCCATTGGACTTACCTGTGTGGGTTAAATCCGGGTTATTTGACAACCTATGGCGGTGATGGTTCTGCTCAGGCAGAGCAGTGCTGATGCTCCTCATAAAGCTGTCGCTGCTGTGAAGGTTCTAGGTGACATCACAATCCCTATGGTTACATACACGACAAAGCTGGGTTGTTGTTGTTTACACTCTGCAAGGCCTGTGGAAGTGAGTGACATCATAGCACTGTAGTTCTGAGGGTTCTAGATGGATGCAACAATCTCCTGTTGCTTCTATGAAGGCCATAATAGACGACATCACCAAACAGCTCCATAGTCACATACACAGCAAAGGAGAGATGTTGTTTACACCTAGTGATGTCAGTGGTATTGAGTGACATCACAGCACAGTGCTAAGGCTCCTGGGCCTGGACACAGCAGCGGCTGCAATATCTCAACGGAGAATACGTTTATATATATGTGTGTGTGTGCGCGTATATATATATATATATATATATATATATATATATATATATATTTCTCCGCCGAAATCACTTTTAAACCCATTTCCACCTTTTTTTCCCTTCTCTTCCTCTTACTTTTTTTTCACGTTTTTTTACGTTTTTCTCCTTTTCGCCTCTTTTCTGGGCGTATTATTCTTCTTTTTCTTCTTTTTTTTCGTCTAATGCATACCCCATCAGTGCAGCAATGCTTATTCAATACCGCCAGCAGATGGAGACACTGGGGGATAATTTTCTAAGGATTTATACTGATTTTTCCTGTCTGAATTTGTCGCACAGAAAGTTGCAGGCCAAATATGTGTGACATTTCTGCGACTTTAGCTTCTAGAGCATTTTTACAACATTATACATAGGTGCTGAATACATAAAAAGCGACTGTTCAGCGACAGACAAGTCGCATCGGCTGAAAGTAGGCCAGAATGTCAGTCCATGTTGGAGCAGGTTTAGATACAGTCTAAAGCATAGATCTCAAAGTCTGTGCACAGAATTTAGCAAGGGCCTCGCACCTTCTGATGCATCAGGTAGGTGCACTATAGCATAGCCTAACCCTCTGTACTTTGGTCTATATTGATGCGGGACATAGACAGCCAGCTGATGACCAATCCATTAGTGCAATGGATGGCTGGAAGCATTTGTCTTTGCCTTTGCAATACCACAGAAGCAATGCATGGTCAATGTACAGCAATGACACACCTGTGTGAACAGCCAGGAGACCCCCCCATGTTATGTTACATAGTTACATAGTTAGTACGGTCGAAAAAAGACATATGTCCATCAAGTTCAACCAGGGAATTAAGGGGTAGGGGTGTGGCGCGATATTGGGGAAGGGATGAGATTTTATATTTCTTCATAAGCATTAATCTTATTTTGTCAATTAGGAACATTCAGCACCCACCCGCTATCAAGGCAGCTGCCTATCATGTCATGCCCTACCTGCACAGGTGTGCTGGCTACTCAAATGATCCAATTAAGGAGGCCATTTAGTCAGCAGCAGCAGAAGTCCTGTGCCTGGACGCTCCAACAGCGGCCAGACACAAGCAGAAGCAGCAGAAGCAGCAGCAGCACCACCTTTTGTTTTTTGGCTGCAGCAGCAGCAGCAGCAGCAGCAAGGCCCACAGGGCTGGCTAGCTGGCTAGCCAGCAAGCAGGTAGCAATGAAAGTAGGAATCTTTCTTTTTAACCCTGTAAGGGGGTGGTGCACTGTACCCGAAGATACTGCCATATCGGGTCAATGCATAGGGCGACGGAAGCAAGCTTCGAAATCGGCCCCCGTTCTCAAAAATCCATTTAATATATGGTCCCCAGATAGGGGACGTATCAGATATTAAACTGATAAGAACAGATACTACACTTGATCTTAGCCAAAAGGCCGAGAAGCGATAACCGTGAAAGGGGCGGGCCCAACAAGGTCCCCTTCATGGGCACTATCACTGCTTGCTGTCAGGGAGGCTGCCAGACAATTTTCCATGCACACTCTGGGCTGGGGGGCAGTCAACCACCAGTACACACAGCAGAACCTAAACCCATACCATTATTGCTAAGCAGCAAGACAGGGGCCCATTGCACTCCCACGGGGCCTTTTTAAATGCAATCCATAACCCGGATTTGCCAGGAACCCTTCTTACTCCTCCTACTTGCATGTGACACTGGGCTTAGGATCTGCATAGGAAACACACACACAAGCACACACCTACCTTTGTTGCCTGCAGATGCCTCCTTGGCTGTCCCCAAACGGTATCAAACCAACACCCACGGGAAGCTGTAAGCATAGAGGACATGCCTGCACCCCATTGGACTTACCTGTGTGGGTTAAATCCGGGTTATTTGACAACCTATGGCGGTGATGGTTCTGCTCAGGCAGAGCAGTGCTGATGCTCCTCATAAAGCTGTCGCTGCTGTGAAGGTTCTAGGTGACATCACAATCCCTATGGTTACATACACGACAAAGCTGGGTTGTTGTTGTTTACACTCTGCAAGGCCTGTGGAAGTGAGTGACATCATAGCACTGTAGTTCTGAGGGTTCTAGATGGATGCAACAATCTCCTGTTGCTTCTATGAAGGCCATAATAGACGACATCACCAAACAGCTCCATAGTCACATACACAGCAAAGGAGAGATGTTGTTTACACCTAGTGATGTCAGTGGTATTGAGTGACATCACAGCACAGTGCTAAGGCTCCTGGGCCTGGACACAGCAGCGGCTGCAATATCTCAACGGAGAATACGTTTATATATATGTGTGTGTGTGCGCGTATATATATATATATATATATATATATATATATATTTCTCCGCCGAAATCACTTTTAAACCCATTTCCACCTTTTTTTCCCTTCTCTTCCTCTTACTTTTTTTTCACGTTTTTTTACGTTTTTCTCCTTTTCGCCTCTTTTCTGGGCGTATTATTCTTCTTTTTCTTCTTTTTTTTCGTCTAATGCATACCCCATCAGTGCAGCAATGCTTATTCAATACCGCCAGCAGATGGAGACACTGGGGGATAATTTTCTAAGGATTTATACTGATTTTTCCTGTCTGAATTTGTCGCACAGAAAGTTGCAGGCCAAATATGTGTGACATTTCTGCGACTTTAGCTTCTAGAGCATTTTTACAACATTATACATAGGTGCTGAATACATAAAAAGCGACTGTTCAGCGACAGACAAGTCGCATCGGCTGAAAGTAGGCCAGAATGTCAGTCCATGTTGGAGCAGGTTTAGATACAGTCTAAAGCATAGATCTCAAAGTCTGTGCACAGAATTTAGCAAGGGCCTCGCACCTTCTGATGCATCAGGTAGGTACACTATAGCATAGCCTAACCCTCTGTACTTTGGTCTATATTGATGCGGGACATAGACAGCCAGCTGATGACCAATCCATTAGTGCAATGGATGGCTGGAAGCATTTGTCTTTGCCTTTGCAATACCACAGAAGCAATGCATGGTCAATGTACAGCAATGACACACCTGTGTGAACAGCCAGGAGACCCCCCCATGTTATGTTACATAGTTACATAGTTAGTACGGTCGAAAAAAGACATATGTCCATCAAGTTCAACCAGGGAATTAAGGGGTAGGGGTGTGGCGCGATATTGGGGAAGGGATGAGATTTTATATTTCTTCATAAGCATTAATCTTATTTTGTCAATTAGGAACATTCAGCACCCACCCGCTATCAAGGCAGCTGCCTATCATGTCATGCCCTACCTGCACAGGTGTGCTGGCTACTCAAATGATCCAATTAAGGAGGCCATTTAGTCAGCAGCAGCAGAAGTCCTGTGCCTGGACTCTCCAACAGCGGCCAGACACAAGCAGAAGCAGCAGAAGCAGCAGCAGCACCACCTTTTGTTTTTTGGCTGCAGCAGCAGCAGCAGCAGCAGCAAGGCCCACAGGGCTGGCTAGCTGGCTAGCCAGCAAGCAGGTAGCAATGAAAGTAGGAATCTTTCTTTTTAACCCTGTAAGGGGGTGGTGCACTGTACCCGAAGATACTGCCATATCGGGTCAATGCATAGGGCGACGGAAGCAAGCTTCGAAATCGGCCCCCGTTCTCAAAAATCCATTTAATATATGGTCCCCAGATAGGGGACGTATCAGATATTAAACTGATAAGAACAGATACTACACTTGATCTTAGCCAAAAGGCCGAGAAGCGATAACCGTGAAAGGGGCGGGCCCAACAAGGTCCCCTTCATGGGCACTATCACTGCTTGCTGTCAGGGAGGCTGCCAGACAATTTTCCATGCACACTCTGGGCTGGGGGGCAGTCAACCACCAGTACACACAGCAGAACCTAAACCCATACCATTATTGCTAAGCAGCAAGACAGGGGCCCATTGCACTCCCACGGGGCCTTTTTAAATGCAATCCATAACCCGGATTTGCCAGGAACCCTTCTTACTCCTCCTACTTGCATGTGACACTGGGCTTAGGATCTGCATAGGAAACACACACACAAGCACACACCTACCTTTGTTGCCTGCAGATGCCTCCTTGGCTGTCCCCAAACGGTATCAAACCAACACCCACGGGAAGCTGTAAGCATAGAGGACATGCCTGCACCCCATTGGACTTACCTGTGTGGGTTAAATCCGGGTTATTTGACAACCTATGGCGGTGATGGTTCTGCTCAGGCAGAGCAGTGCTGATGCTCCTCATAAAGCTGTCGCTGCTGTGAAGGTTCTAGGTGACATCACAATCCCTATGGTTACATACACGACAAAGCTGGGTTGTTGTTGTTTACACTCTGCAAGGCCTGTGGAAGTGAGTGACATCATAGCACTGTAGTTCTGAGGGTTCTAGATGGATGCAACAATCTCCTGTTGCTTCTATGAAGGCCATAATAGACGACATCACCAAACAGCTCCATAGTCACATACACAGCAAAGGAGAGATGTTGTTTACACCTAGTGATGTCAGTGGTATTGAGTGACATCACAGCACAGTGCTAAGGCTCCTGGGCCTGGACACAGCAGCGGCTGCAATATCTCAACGGAGAATACGTTTATATATATGTGTGTGTGTGCGCGTATATATATATATATATATATATATATATATATATATATATATATATATTTCTCCGCCGAAATCACTTTTAAACCCATTTCCACCTTTTTTTCCCTTCTCTTCCTCTTACTTTTTTTTCACGTTTTTTTACGTTTTTCTCCTTTTCGCCTCTTTTCTGGGCGTATTATTCTTCTTTTTCTTCTTTTTTTTCGTCTAATGCATACCCCATCAGTGCAGCAATGCTTATTCAATACCGCCAGCAGATGGAGACACTGGGGGATAATTTTCTAAGGATTTATACTGATTTTTCCTGTCTGAATTTGTCGCACAGAAAGTTGCAGGCCAAATATGTGTGACATTTCTGCGACTTTAGCTTCTAGAGCATTTTTACAACATTATACATAGGTGCTGAATACATAAAAAGCGACTGTTCAGCGACAGACAAGTCGCATCGGCTGAAAGTAGGCCAGAATGTCAGTCCATGTTGGAGCAGGTTTAGATACAGTCTAAAGCATAGATCTCAAAGTCTGTGCACAGAATTTAGCAAGGGCCTCGCACCTTCTGATGCATCAGGTAGGTGCACTATAGCATAGCCTAACCCTCTGTACTTTGGTCTATATTGATGCGGGACATAGACAGCCAGCTGATGACCAATCCATTAGTGCAATGGATGGCTGGAAGCATTTGTCTTTGCCTTTGCAATACCACAGAAGCAATGCATGGTCAATGTACAGCAATGACACACCTGTGTGAACAGCCAGGAGACCCCCCCATGTTATGTTACATAGTTACATAGTTAGTACGGTCGAAAAAAGACATATGTCCATCAAGTTCAACCAGGGAATTAAGGGGTAGGGGTGTGGCGCGATATTGGGGAAGGGATGAGATTTTATATTTCTTCATAAGCATTAATCTTATTTTGTCAATTAGGAACATTCAGCACCCACCCGCTATCAAGGCAGCTGCCTATCATGTCATGCCCTACCTGCACAGGTGTGCTGGCTACTCAAATGATCCAATTAAGGAGGCCATTTAGTCAGCAGCAGCAGAAGTCCTGTGCCTGGACGCTCCAACAGCGGCCAGACACAAGCAGAAGCAGCAGAAGCAGCAGCAGCACCACCTTTTGTTTTTTGGCTGCAGCAGCAGCAGCAGCAGCAGCAAGGCCCACAGGGCTGGCTAGCTGGCTAGCCAGCAAGCAGGTAGCAATGAAAGTAGGAATCTTTCTTTTTAACCCTGTAAGGGGGTGGTGCACTGTACCCGAAGATACTGCCATATCGGGTCAATGCATAGGGCGACGGAAGCAAGCTTCGAAATCGGCCCCCGTTCTCAAAAATCCATTTAATATATGGTCCCCAGATAGGGGACGTATCAGATATTAAACTGATAAGAACAGATACTACACTTGATCTTAGCCAAAAGGCCGAGAAGCGATAACCGTGAAAGGGGCGGGCCCAACAAGGTCCCCTTCATGGGCACTATCACTGCTTGCTGTCAGGGAGGCTGCCAGACAATTTTCCATGCACACTCTGGGCTGGGGGGCAGTCAACCACCAGTACACACAGCAGAACCTAAACCCATACCATTATTGCTAAGCAGCAAGACAGGGGCCCATTGCACTCCCACGGGGCCTTTTTAAATGCAATCCATAACCCGGATTTGCCAGGAACCCTTCTTACTCCTCCTACTTGCATGTGACACTGGGCTTAGGATCTGCATAGGAAACACACACACAAGCACACACCTACCTTTGTTGCCTGCAGATGCCTCCTTGGCTGTCCCCAAACGGTATCAAACCAACACCCACGGGAAGCTGTAAGCATAGAGGACATGCCTGCACCCCATTGGACTTACCTGTGTGGGTTAAATCCGGGTTATTTGACAACCTATGGCGGTGATGGTTCTGCTCAGGCAGAGCAGTGCTGATGCTCCTCATAAAGCTGTCGCTGCTGTGAAGGTTCTAGGTGACATCACAATCCCTATGGTTACATACACGACAAAGCTGGGTTGTTGTTGTTTACACTCTGCAAGGCCTGTGGAAGTGAGTGACATCATAGCACTGTAGTTCTGAGGGTTCTAGATGGATGCAACAATCTCCTGTTGCTTCTATGAAGGCCATAATAGACGACATCACCAAACAGCTCCATAGTCACATACACAGCAAAGGAGAGATGTTGTTTACACCTAGTGATGTCAGTGGTATTGAGTGACATCACAGCACAGTGCTAAGGCTCCTGGGCCTGGACACAGCAGCGGCTGCAATATCTCAACGGAGAATACGTTTATATATATGTGTGTGTGTGCGCGTATATATATATATATATATATATATATATATATATTTCTCCGCCGAAATCACTTTTAAACCCATTTCCACCTTTTTTTCCCTTCTCTTCCTCTTACTTTTTTTTCACGTTTTTTTACGTTTTTCTCCTTTTCGCCTCTTTTCTGGGCGTATTATTCTTCTTTTTCTTCTTTTTTTTCGTCTAATGCATACCCCATCAGTGCAGCAATGCTTATTCAATACCGCCAGCAGATGGAGACACTGGGGGATAATTTTCTAAGGATTTATACTGATTTTTCCTGTCTGAATTTGTCGCACAGAAAGTTGCAGGCCAAATATGTGTGACATTTCTGCGACTTTAGCTTCTAGAGCATTTTTACAACATTATACATAGGTGCTGAATACATAAAAAGCGACTGTTCAGCGACAGACAAGTCGCATCGGCTGAAAGTAGGCCAGAATGTCAGTCCATGTTGGAGCAGGTTTAGATACAGTCTAAAGCATAGATCTCAAAGTCTGTGCACAGAATTTAGCAAGGGCCTCGCACCTTCTGATGCATCAGGTAGGTACACTATAGCATAGCCTAACCCTCTGTACTTTGGTCTATATTGATGCGGGACATAGACAGCCAGCTGATGACCAATCCATTAGTGCAATGGATGGCTGGAAGCATTTGTCTTTGCCTTTGCAATACCACAGAAGCAATGCATGGTCAATGTACAGCAATGACACACCTGTGTGAACAGCCAGGAGACCCCCCCATGTTATGTTACATAGTTACATAGTTAGTACGGTCGAAAAAAGACATATGTCCATCAAGTTCAACCAGGGAATTAAGGGGTAGGGGTGTGGCGCGATATTGGGGAAGGGATGAGATTTTATATTTCTTCATAAGCATTAATCTTATTTTGTCAATTAGGAACATTCAGCACCCACCCGCTATCAAGGCAGCTGCCTATCATGTCATGCCCTACCTGCACAGGTGTGCTGGCTACTCAAATGATCCAATTAAGGAGGCCATTTAGTCAGCAGCAGCAGAAGTCCTGTGCCTGGACGCTCCAACAGCGGCCAGACACAAGCAGAAGCAGCAGAAGCAGCAGCAGCACCACCTTTTGTTTTTTGGCTGCAGCAGCAGCAGCAGCAGCAGCAAGGCCCACAGGGCTGGCTAGCTGGCTAGCCAGCAAGCAGGTAGCAATGAAAGTAGGAATCTTTCTTTTTAACCCTGTAAGGGGGTGGTGCACTGTACCCGAAGATACTGCCATATCGGGTCAATGCATAGGGCGACGGAAGCAAGCTTCGAAATCGGCCCCCGTTCTCAAAAATCCATTTAATATATGGTCCCCAGATAGGGGACGTATCAGATATTAAACTGATAAGAACAGATACTACACTTGATCTTAGCCAAAAGGCCGAGAAGCGATAACCGTGAAAGGGGCGGGCCCAACAAGGTCCCCTTCATGGGCACTATCACTGCTTGCTGTCAGGGAGGCTGCCAGACAATTTTCCATGCACACTCTGGGCTGGGGGGCAGTCAACCACCAGTACACACAGCAGAACCTAAGCAGCAAGACAGGGGCCCATTGCACTCTCACGGGGCCTTTTTAAATGCAATCCATAACCCGGATTTGCCAGGAACCCTTCTTACTCCTCCTACTTGCATGTGACACTGGGCTTAGGATCTGCATAGGAAACACACACACAAGCACACACCTACCTTTGTTGCCTGCAGATGCCTCCTTGGCTGTCCCCAAACGGTATCAAACCAACACCCACGGGAAGCTGTAAGCATAGAGGACATGCCTGCACCCCATTGGACTTACCTGTGTGGGTTAAATCCGGGTTATTTGACAACCTATGGCGGTGATGGTTCTGCTCAGGCAGAGCAGTGCTGATGCTCCTCATAAAGCTGTCGCTGCTGTGAAGGTTCTAGGTGACATCACAAATCCCTTTGGTTACATACACAACAAAGCTGGGTTGTTGTTGTTTACACTCTGCAAGGCCTGTGGAAGTGAGTGACATCATAGCACTGTAGTTCTGAGGGTTCTAGATGGATGCAACAATCTCCTGTTGCTTCTATGAAGGCCATAATAGACGACATCACCAAACAGCTCCATAGTCACATACACAGCAAAGGAGAGATGTTGTTTACACCTAGTGATGTCAGTGGTATTGAGTGACATCACAGCACAGTGCTAAGGCTCCTGGGCCTGGACACAGCAGCGGCTGCAATATCTCAACGGAGAATACGTTTATATATATGTGTGTGTGTGCGCGTATATATATATATATATATATATATATATATATATATATATATATATATATATATTTCTCCGCCGAAATCACTTTTAAACCCATTTCCACCTTTTTTTCCCTTCTCTTCCTCTTACTTTTTTTTCACGTTTTTTTACGTTTTTCTCCTTTTCGCCTCTTTTCTGGGCGTATTATTCTTCTTTTTCTTCTTTTTTTTCGTCTAATGCATACCCCATCAGTGCAGCAATGCTTATTCAATACCGCCAGCAGATGGAGACACTGGGGGATAATTTTCTAAGGATTTATACTGATTTTTCCTGTCTGAATTTGTCGCACAGAAAGTTGCAGGCCAAATATGTGTGACATTTCTGCGACTTTAGCTTCTAGAGCATTTTTACAACATTATACATAGGTGCTGAATACATAAAAAGCGATTGTTCAGCGACAGACAAGTCGCATCGGCTGAAAGTAGGCCAGAATGTCAGTCCATGTTGGAGCAGGTTTAGATACAGTCTAAAGCATAGATCTCAAAGTCTGTGCACAGAATTTAGCAAGGGCCTCGCACCTTCTGATGCATCAGGTAGGTGCACTATAGCATAGCCTAACCCTCTGTACTTTGGTCTATATTGATGCGGGACATAGACAGCCAGCTGATGACCAATCCATTAGTGCAATGGATGGCTGGAAGCATTTGTCTTTGCCTTTGCAATACCACAGAAGCAATGCATGGTCAATGTACAGCAATGACACACCTGTGTGAACAGCCAGGAGACCCCCCCATGTTATGTTACATAGTTACATAGTTAGTACGGTCGAAAAAAGACATATGTCCATCAAGTTCAACCAGGGAATTAAGGGGTAGGGGTGTGGCGCGATATTGGGGAAGGGATGAGATTTTATATTTCTTCATAAGCATTAATCTTATTTTGTCAATTAGGAACATTCAGCACCCACCCGCTATCAAGGCAGCTGCCTATCATGTCATGCCCTACCTGCACAGGTGTGCTGGCTACTCAAATGATCCAATTAAGGAGGCCATTTAGTCAGCAGCAGCAGAAGTCCTGTGCCTGGACGCTCCAACAGCGGCCAGACACAAGCAGAAGCAGCAGAAGCAGCAGCAGCACCACCTTTTGTTTTTTGGCTGCAGCAGCAGCAGCAGCAGCAGCAAGGCCCACAGGGCTGGCTAGCTGGCTAGCCAGCAAGCAGGTAGCAATGAAAGTAGGAATCTTTCTTTTTAACCCTGTAAGGGGGTGGTGCACTGTACCCGAAGATACTGCCATATCGGGTCAATGCATAGGGCGACGGAAGCAAGCTTCGAAATCGGCCCCCGTTCTCAAAAATCCATTTAATATATGGTCCCCAGATAGGGGACGTATCAGATATTAAACTGATAAGAACAGATACTACACTTGATCTTAGCCAAAAGGCCGAGAAGCGATAACCGTGAAAGGGGCGGGCCCAACAAGGTCCCCTTCATGGGCACTATCACTGCTTGCTGTCAGGGAGGCTGCCAGACAATTTTCCATGCACACTCTGGGCTGGGGGGCAGTCAACCACCAGTACACACAGCAGAACCTAAACCCATACCATTATTGCTAAGCAGCAAGACAGGGGCCCATTGCACTCCCACGGGGCCTTTTTAAATGCAATCCATAACCCGGATTTGCCAGGAACCCTTCTTACTCCTCCTACTTGCATGTGACACTGGGCTTAGGATCTGCATAGGAAACACACACACAAGCACACACCTACCTTTGTTGCCTGCAGATGCCTCCTTGGCTGTCCCCAAACGGTATCAAACCAACACCCACGGGAAGCTGTAAGCATAGAGGACATGCCTGCACCCCATTGGACTTACCTGTGTGGGTTAAATCCGGGTTATTTGACAACCTATGGCGGTGATGGTTCTGCTCAGGCAGAGCAGTGCTGATGCTCCTCATAAAGCTGTCGCTGCTGTGAAGGTTCTAGGTGACATCACAATCCCTATGGTTACATACACGACAAAGCTGGGTTGTTGTTGTTTACACTCTGCAAGGCCTGTGGAAGTGAGTGACATCATAGCACTGTAGTTCTGAGGGTTCTAGATGGATGCAACAATCTCCTGTTGCTTCTATGAAGGCCATAATAGACGACATCACCAAACAGCTCCATAGTCACATACACAGCAAAGGAGAGATGTTGTTTACACCTAGTGATGTCAGTGGTATTGAGTGACATCACAGCACAGTGCTAAGGCTCCTGGGCCTGGACACAGCAGCGGCTGCAATATCTCAACGGAGAATACGTTTATATATATGTGTGTGTGTGCGCGTATATATATATATATATATATATATATATATATATATTTCTCCGCCGAAATCACTTTTAAACCCATTTCCACCTTTTTTTCCCTTCTCTTCCTCTTACTTTTTTTTCACGTTTTTTTACGTTTTTCTCCTTTTCGCCTCTTTTCTGGGCGTATTATTCTTCTTTTTCTTCTTTTTTTTCGTCTAATGCATACCCCATCAGTGCAGCAATGCTTATTCAATACCGCCAGCAGATGGAGACACTGGGGGATAATTTTCTAAGGATTTATACTGATTTTTCCTGTCTGAATTTGTCGCACAGAAAGTTGCAGGCCAAATATGTGTGACATTTCTGCGACTTTAGCTTCTAGAGCATTTTTACAACATTATACATAGGTGCTGAATACATAAAAAGCGACTGTTCAGCGACAGACAAGTCGCATCGGCTGAAAGTAGGCCAGAATGTCAGTCCATGTTGGAGCAGGTTTAGATGCAGTCTAAAGCATAGATCTCAAAGTCTGTGCACAGAATTTAGCAAGGGCCTTGCACCTTCTGATGCATCAGGTAGGTGCACTATAGCATAGCCTAACCCTCTGTACTTTGGTCTATATTGATGCGGGACATAGACAGCCAGCTGATGACCAATCCATTAGTGCAATGGATGGCTGGAAGCATTTGTCTTTGCCTTTGCAATACCACAGAAGCAATGCATGGTCAATGTACAGCAATGACACACCTGTGTGAACAGCCAGGAGACCCCCCCATGTTATGTTACATAGTTACATAGTTAGTACGGTCGAAAAAAGACATATGTCCATCAAGTTCAACCAGGGAATTAAGGGGTAGGGGTGTGGCGCGATATTGGGGAAGGGATGAGATTTTATATTTCTTCATAAGCATTAATCTTATTTTGTCAATTAGGAACATTCAGCACCCACCCGCTATCAAGGCAGCTGCCTATCATGTCATGCCCTACCTGCACAGGTGTGCTGGCTACTCAAATGATCCAATTAAGGAGGCCATTTAGTCAGCAGCAGCAGAAGTCCTGTGCCTGGACGCTCCAACAGCGGCCAGACACAAGCAGAAGCAGCAGAAGCAGCAGCAGCACCACCTTTTGTTTTTTGGCTGCAGCAGCAGCAGCAGCAGCAGCAAGGCCCACAGGGCTGGCTAGCTGGCTAGCCAGCAAGCAGGTAGCAATGAAAGTAGGAATCTTTCTTTTTAACCCTGTAAGGGGGTGGTGCACTGTACCCGAAGATACTGCCATATCGGGTCAATGCATAGGGCGACGGAAGCAAGCTTCGAAATCGGCCCCCGTTCTCAAAAATCCATTTAATATATGGTCCCCAGATAGGGGACGTATCAGATATTAAACTGATAAGAACAGATACTACACTTGATCTTAGCCAAAAGGCCGAGAAGCGATAACCGTGAAAGGGGCGGGCCCAACAAGGTCCCCTTCATGGGCACTATCACTGCTTGCTGTCAGGGAGGCTGCCAGACAATTTTCCATGCACACTCTGGGCTGGGGGGCAGTCAACCACCAGTACACACAGCAGAACCTAAACCCATACCATTATTGCTAAGCAGCAAGACAGGGGCCCATTGCACTCCCACGGGGCCTTTTTAAATGCAATCCATAACCCGGATTTGCCAGGAACCCTTCTTACTCCTCCTACTTGCATGTGACACTGGGCTTAGGATCTGCATAGGAAACACACACACAAGCACACACCTACCTTTGTTGCCTGCAGATGCCTCCTTGGCTGTCCCCAAACGGTATCAAACCAACACCCACGGGAAGCTGTAAGCATAGAGGACATGCCTGCACCCCATTGGACTTACCTGTGTGGGTTAAATCCGGGTTATTTGACAACCTATGGCGGTGATGGTTCTGCTCAGGCAGAGCAGTGCTGATGCTCCTCATAAAGCTGTCGCTGCTGTGAAGGTTCTAGGTGACATCACAATTCCTATGGTTACATACACGACAAAGCTGGGTTGTTGTTGTTTACACTCTGCAAGGCCTGTGGAAGTGAGTGACATCATAGCACTGTAGTTCTGAGGGTTCTAGATGGATGCAACAATCTCCTGTTGCTTCTATGAAGGCCATAATAGACGACATCACCAAACAGCTCCATAGTCACATACACAGCAAAGGAGAGATGTTGTTTACACCTAGTGATGTCAGTGGTATTGAGTGACATCACAGCACAGTGCTAAGGCTCCTGGGCCTGGACACAGCAGCGGCTGCAATATCTCAACGGAGAATATGTTTATATATATGTGTGTGTGTGCGCGTATATATATATATATATATATATATATATATATATATATATATATATATATATATATTTCTCCGCCGAAATCACTTTTAAACCCATTTCCACCTTTTTTTCCCTTCTCTTCCTCTTACTTTTTTTTCACGTTTTTTTACGTTTTTCTCCTTTTCGCCTCTTTTCTGGGCGTATTATTCTTCTTTTTCTTCTTTTTTTTCGTCTAATGCATACCCCATCAGTGCAGCAATGCTTATTCAATACCGCCAGCAGATGGAGACACTGGGGGATAATTTTCTAAGGATTTATACTGATTTTTCCTGTCTGAATTTGTCGCACAGAAAGTTGCAGGCCAAATATGTGTGACATTTCTGCGACTTTAGCTTCTAGAGCATTTTTACAACATTATACATAGGTGCTGAATACATAAAAAGCGACTGTTCAGCGACAGACAAGTCGCATCGGCTGAAAGTAGGCCAGAATGTCAGTCCATGTTGGAGCAGGTTTAGATACAGTCTAAAGCATAGATCTCAAAGTCTGTGCACAGAATTTAGCAAGGGCCTCGCACCTTCTGATGCATCAGGTAGGTGCACTATAGCATAGCCTAACCCTCTGTACTTTGGTCTATATTGATGCGGGACATAGACAGCCAGCTGATGACCAATCCATTAGTGCAATGGATGGCTGGAAGCATTTGTCTTTGCCTTTGCAATACCACAGAAGCAATGCATGGTCAATGTACAGCAATGACACACCTGTGTGAACAGCCAGGAGACCCCCCCATGTTATGTTACATAGTTACATAGTTAGTACGGTCGAAAAAAGACATATGTCCATCAAGTTCAACCAGGGAATTAAGGGGTAGGGGTGTGGCGCGATATTGGGGAAGGGATGAGATTTTATATTTCTTCATAAGCATTAATCTTATTTTGTCAATTAGGAACATTCAGCACCCACCCGCTATCAAGGCAGCTGCCTATCATGTCATGCCCTACCTGCACAGGTGTGCTGGCTACTCAAATGATCCAATTAAGGAGGCCATTTAGTCAGCAGCAGCAGAAGTCCTGTGCCTGGACGCTCCAACAGCGGCCAGACACAAGCAGAAGCAGCAGAAGCAGCAGCAGCACCACCTTTTGTTTTTTGGCTGCAGCAGCAGCAGCAGCAGCAGCAAGGCCCACAGGGCTGGCTAGCTGGCTAGCCAGCAAGCAGGTAGCAATGAAAGTAGGAATCTTTCTTTTTAACCCTGTAAGGGGGTGGTGCACTGTACCCGAAGATACTGCCATATCGGGTCAATGCATAGGGCGACGGAAGCAAGCTTCGAAATCGGCCCCCGTTCTCAAAAATCCATTTAATATATGGTCCCCAGATAGGGGACGTATCAGATATTAAACTGATAAGAACAGATACTACACTTGATCTTAGCCAAAAGGCCGAGAAGCGATAACCGTGAAAGGGGCGGGCCCAACAAGGTCCCCTTCATGGGCACTATCACTGCTTGCTGTCAGGGAGGCTGCCAGACAATTTTCCATGCACACTCTGGGCTGGGGGGCAGTCAACCACCAGTACACACAGCAGAACCTAAACCCATACCATTATTGCTAAGCAGCAAGACAGGGGCCCATTGCACTCCCACGGGGCCTTTTTAAATGCAATCCATAACCCGGATTTGCCAGGAACCCTTCTTACTCCTCCTACTTGCATGTGACACTGGGCTTAGGATCTGCATAGGAAACACACACACAAGCACACACCTACCTTTGTTGCCTGCAGATGCCTCCTTGGCTGTCCCCAAACGGTATCAAACCAACACCCACGGGAAGCTGTAAGCATAGAGGACATGCCTGCACCCCATTGGACTTACCTGTGTGGGTTAAATCCGGGTTATTTGACAACCTATGGCGGTGATGGTTCTGCTCAAGCAGAGCAGTGCTGATGCTCCTCATAAAGCTGTCGCTGCTGTGAAGGTTCTAGGTGACATCACAATCCCTATGGTTACATACACGACAAAGCTGGGTTGTTGTTGTTTACACTCTGCAAGGCCTGTGGAAGTGAGTGACATCATAGCACTGTAGTTCTGAGGGTTCTAGATGGATGCAACAATCTCCTGTTGCTTCTATGAAGGCCATAATAGACGACATCACCAAACAGCTCCATAGTCACATACACAGCAAAGGAGAGATGTTGTTTACACCTAGTGATGTCAGTGGTATTGAGTGACATCACAGCACAGTGCTAAGGCTCCTGGGCCTGGACACAGCAGCGGCTGCAATATCTCAACGGAGAATACGTTTATATATATGTGTGTGTGTGCGCGTATATATATATATATATATATATATATATATATATATATATATATATATATTTCTCCGCCGAAATCACTTTTAAACCCATTTCCACCTTTTTTTCCCTTCTCTTCCTCTTACTTTTTTTTCACGTTTTTTTACGTTTTTCTCCTTTTCGCCTCTTTTCTGGGCGTATTATTCTTCTTTTTCTTCTTTTTTTTCGTCTAATGCATACCCCATCAGTGCAGCAATGCTTATTCAATACCGCCAGCAGATGGAGACACTGGGGGATAATTTTCTAAGGATTTATACTGATTTTTCCTGTCTGAATTTGTCGCACAGAAAGTTGCAGGCCAAATATGTGTGACATTTCTGCGACTTTAGCTTCTAGAGCATTTTTACAACATTATACATAGGTGCTGAATACATAAAAAGCGACTGTTCAGCGACAGACAAGTCGCATCGGCTGAAAGTAGGCCAGAATGTCAGTCCATGTTGGAGCAGGTTTAGATACAGTCTAAAGCATAGATCTCAAAGTCTGTGCACAGAATTTAGCAAGGGCCTCGCACCTTCTGATGCATCAGGTAGGTGCACTATAGCATAGCCTAACCCTCTGTACTTTGGTCTATATTGATGCGGGACATAGACAGCCAGCTGATGACCAATCCATTAGTGCAATGGATGGCTGGAAGCATTTGTCTTTGCCTTTGCAATACCACAGAAGCAATGCATGGTCAATGTACAGCAATGACACACCTGTGTGAACAGCCAGGAGACCCCCCCATGTTATGTTACATAGTTACATAGTTAGTACGGTCGAAAAAAGACATATGTCCATCAAGTTCAACCAGGGAATTAAGGGGTAGGGGTGTGGCGCGATATTGGGGAAGGGATGAGATTTTATATTTCTTCATAAGCATTAATCTTATTTTGTCAATTAGGAACATTCAGCACCCACCCGCTATCAAGGCAGCTGCCTATCATGTCATGCCCTACCTGCACAGGTGTGCTGGCTACTCAAATGATCCAATTAAGGAGGCCATTTAGTCAGCAGCAGCAGAAGTCCTGTGCCTGGACGCTCCAACAGCGGCCAGACACAAGCAGAAGCAGCAGAAGCAGCAGCAGCACCACCTTTTGTTTTTTGGCTGCAGCAGCAGCAGCAGCAGCAGCAAGGCCCACAGGGCTGGCTAGCTGGCTAGCCAGCAAGCAGGTAGCAATGAAAGTAGGAATCTTTCTTTTTAACCCTGTAAGGGGGTGGTGCACTGTACCCGAAGATACTGCCATATCGGGTCAATGCATAGGGCGACGGAAGCAAGCTTCGAAATCGGCCCCCGTTCTCAAAAATCCATTTAATATATGGTCCCCAGATAGGGGACGTATCAGATATTAAACTGATAAGAACAGATACTACACTTGATCTTAGCCAAAAGGCCGAGAAGCGATAACCGTGAAAGGGGCGGGCCCAACAAGGTCCCCTTCATGGGCACTATCACTGCTTGCTGTCAGGGAGGCTGCCAGACAATTTTCCATGCACACTCTGGGCTGGGGGGCAGTCAACCACCAGTACACACAGCAGAACCTAAACCCATACCATTATTGCTAAGCAGCAAGACAGGGGCCCATTGCACTCCCACGGGGCCTTTTTAAATGCAATCCATAACCCGGATTTGCCAGGAACCCTTCTTACTCCTCCTACTTGCATGTGACACTGGGCTTAGGATCTGCATAGGAAACACACACACAAGCACACACCTACCTTTGTTGCCTGCAGATGCCTCCTTGGCTGTCCCCAAACGGTATCAAACCAACACCCACGGGAAGCTGTAAGCATAGAGGACATGCCTGCACCCCATTGGACTTACCTGTGTGGGTTAAATCCGGGTTATTTGACAACCTATGGCGGTGATGGTTCTGCTCAGGCAGAGCAGTGCTGATGCTCCTCATAAAGCTGTCGCTGCTGTGAAGGTTCTAGGTGACATCACAATCCCTATGGTTACATACACGACAAAGCTGGGTTGTTGTTGTTTACACTCTGCAAGGCCTGTGGAAGTGAGTGACATCATAGCACTGTAGTTCTGAGGGTTCTAGATGGATGCAACAATCTCCTGTTGCTTCTATGAAGGCCATAATAGACGACATCACCAAACAGCTCCATAGTCACATACACAGCAAAGGAGAGATGTTGTTTACACCTAGTGATGTCAGTGGTATTGAGTGACATCACAGCACAGTGCTAAGGCTCCTGGGCCTGGACACAGCAGCGGCTGCAATATCTCAACGGAGAATACGTTTATATATATGTGTGTGTGTGCGCGTATATATATATATATATATATATATATATATATATATATATATTTCTCCGCCGAAATCACTTTTAAACCCATTTCCACCTTTTTTTCCCTTCTCTTCCTCTTACTTTTTTTTCACGTTTTTTTACGTTTTTCTCCTTTTCGCCTCTTTTCTGGGCGTATTATTCTTCTTTTTCTTCTTTTTTTTCGTCTAATGCATACCCCATCAGTGCAGCAATGCTTATTCAATACCGCCAGCAGATGGAGACACTGGGGGATAATTTTCTAAGGATTTATACTGATTTTTCCTGTCTGAATTTGTCGCACAGAAAGTTGCAGGCCAAATATGTGTGACATTTCTGCGACTTTAGCTTCTAGAGCATTTTTACAACATTATACATAGGTGCTGAATACATAAAAAGCGACTGTTCAGCGACAGACAAGTCGCATCGGCTGAAAGTAGGCCAGAATGTCAGTCCATGTTGGAGCAGGTTTAGATACAGTCTAAAGCATAGATCTCAAAGTCTGTGCACAGAATTTAGCAAGGGCCTCGCACCTTCTGATGCATCAGGTAGGTGCACTATAGCATAGCCTAACCCTCTGTACTTTGGTCTATATTGATGCGGGACATAGACAGCCAGCTGATGACCAATCCATTAGTGCAATGGATGGCTGGAAGCATTTGTCTTTGCCTTTGCAATACCACAGAAGCAATGCATGGTCAATGTACAGCAATGACACACCTGTGTGAACAGCCAGGAGACCCCCCCATGTTATGTTACATAGTTACATAGTTAGTACGGTCGAAAAAAGACATATGTCCATCAAGTTCAACCAGGGAATTAAGGGGTAGGGGTGTGGCGCGATATTGGGGAAGGGATGAGATTTTATATTTCTTCATAAGCATTAATCTTATTTTGTCAATTAGGAACATTCAGCACCCACCCGCTATCAAGGCAGCTGCCTATCATGTCATGCCCTACCTGCACAGGTGTGCTGGCTACTCAAATGATCCAATTAAGGAGGCCATTTAGTCAGCAGCAGCAGAAGTCCTGTGCCTGGACGCTCCAACAGCGGCCAGACACAAGCAGAAGCAGCAGAAGCAGCAGCAGCACCACCTTTTGTTTTTTGGCTGCAGCAGCAGCAGCAGCAGCAGCAAGGCCCACAGGGCTGGCTAGCTGGCTAGCCAGCAAGCAGGTAGCAATGAAAGTAGGAATCTTTCTTTTTAACCCTGTAAGGGGGTGGTGCACTGTACCCGAAGATACTGCCATATCGGGTCAATGCATAGGGCGACGGAAGCAAGCTTCGAAATCGGCCCCCGTTCTCAAAAATCCATTTAATATATGGTCCCCAGATAGGGGACGTATCAGATATTAAACTGATAAGAACAGATACTACACTTGATCTTAGCCAAAAGGCCGAGAAGCGATAACCGTGAAAGGGGCGGGCCCAACAAGGTCCCCTTCATGGGCACTATCACTGCTTGCTGTCAGGGAGGCTGCCAGACAATTTTCCATGCACACTCTGGGCTGGGGGGCAGTCAACCACCAGTACACACAGCAGAACCTAAACCCATACCATTATTGCTAAGCAGCAAGACAGGGGCCCATTGCACTCCCACGGGGCCTTTTTAAATGCAATCCATAACCCGGATTTGCCAGGAACCCTTCTTACTCCTCCTACTTGCATGTGACACTGGGCTTAGGATCTGCATAGGAAACACACACACAAGCACACACCTACCTTTGTTGCCTGCAGATGCCTCCTTGGCTGTCCCCAAACGGTATCAAACCAACACCCACGGGAAGCTGTAAGCATAGAGGACATGCCTGCACCCCATTGGACTTACCTGTGTGGGTTAAATCCGGGATTTGACAACCTATGGCGGTGATGGTTCTGCTCAGGCAGAGCAGTGCTGATGCTCCTCATAAAGCTGTCGCTGCTGTGAAGGTTCTAGGTGACATCACAATCCCTATGGTTACATACACGACAAAGCTGGGTTGTTGTTGTTTACACTCTGCAAGGCCTGTGGAAGTGAGTGACATCATAGCACTGTAGTTCTGAGGGTTCTAGATGGATGCAACAATCTCCTGTTGCTTCTATGAAGGCCATAATAGACGACATCACCAAACAGCTCCATAGTCACATACACAGCAAAGGAGAGATGTTGTTTACACCTAGTGATGTCAGTGGTATTGAGTGACATCACAGCACAGTGCTAAGGCTCCTGGGCCTGGACACAGCAGCGGCTGCAATATCTCAACGGAGAATACGTTTATATATATGTGTGTGTGTGCGCGTATATATATATATATATATATATATATATATATATATATATATATATTTCTCCGCCGAAATCACTTTTAAACCCATTTCCACCTTTTTTTCCCTTCTCTTCCTCTTACTTTTTTTTCACGTTTTTTTACGTTTTTCTCCTTTTCGCCTCTTTTCTGGGCGTATTATTCTTCTTTTTCTTCTTTTTTTTCGTCTAATGCATACCCCATCAGTGCAGCAATGCTTATTCAATACCGCCAGCAGATGGAGACACTGGGGGATAATTTTCTAAGGATTTATACTGATTTTTCCTGTCTGAATTTGTCGCACAGAAAGTTGCAGGCCAAATATGTGTGACATTTCTGCGACTTTAGCTTCTAGAGCATTTTTACAACATTATACATAGGTGCTGAATACATAAAAAGCGACTGTTCAGCGACAGACAAGTCGCATCGGCTGAAAGTAGGCCAGAATGTCAGTCCATGTTGGAGCAGGTTTAGATACAGTCTAAAGCATAGATCTCAAAGTCTGTGCACAGAATTTAGCAAGGGCCTCGCACCTTCTGATGCATCAGGTAGGTGCACTATAGCATAGCCTAACCCTCTGTACTTTGGTCTATATTGATGCGGGACATAGACAGCCAGCTGATGACCAATCCATTAGTGCAATGGATGGCTGGAAGCATTTGTCTTTGCCTTTGCAATACCACAGAAGCAATGCATGGTCAATGTACAGCAATGACACACCTGTGTGAACAGCCAGGAGACCCCCCCATGTTATGTTACATAGTTACATAGTTAGTACGGTCGAAAAAAGACATATGTCCATCAAGTTCAACCAGGGAATTAAGGGGTAGGGGTGTGGCGCGATATTGGGGAAGGGATGAGATTTTATATTTCTTCATAAGCATTAATCTTATTTTGTCAATTAGGAACATTCAGCACCCACCCGCTATCAAGGCAGCTGCCTATCATGTCATGCCCTACCTGCACAGGTGTGCTGGCTACTCAAATGATCCAATTAAGGAGGCCATTTAGTCAGCAGCAGCAGAAGTCCTGTGCCTGGACGCTCCAACAGCGGCCAGACACAAGCAGAAGCAGCAGAAGCAGCAGCAGCACCACCTTTTGTTTTTTGGCTGCAGCAGCAGCAGCAGCAGCAGCAAGGCCCACAGGGCTGGCTAGCTGGCTAGCCAGCAAGCAGGTAGCAATGAAAGTAGGAATCTTTCTTTTTAACCCTGTAAGGGGGTGGTGCACTGTACCCGAAGATACTGCCATATCGGGTCAATGCATAGGGCGACGGAAGCAAGCTTCGAAATCGGCCCCCGTTCTCAAAAATCCATTTAATATATGGTCCCCAGATAGGGGACGTATCAGATATTAAACTGATAAGAACAGATACTACACTTGATCTTAGCCAAAAGGCCGAGAAGCGATAACCGTGAAAGGGGCGGGCCCAACAAGGTCCCCTTCATGGGCACTATCACTGCTTGCTGTCAGGGAGGCTGCCAGACAATTTTCCATGCACACTCTGGGCTGGGGGGCAGTCAACCACCAGTACACACAGCAGAACCTAAACCCATACCATTATTGCTAAGCAGCAAGACAGGGGCCCATTGCACTCCCACGGGGCCTTTTTAAATGCAATCCATAACCCGGATTTGCCAGGAACCCTTCTTACTCCTCCTACTTGCATGTGACACTGGGCTTAGGATCTGCATAGGAAACACACACACAAGCACACACCTACCTTTGTTGCCTGCAGATGCCTCCTTGGCTGTCCCCAAACGGTATCAAACCAACACCCACGGGAAGCTGTAAGCATAGAGGACATGCCTGCACCCCATTGGACTTACCTGTGTGGGTTAAATCCGGGTTATTTGACAACCTATGGCGGTGATGGTTCTGCTCAGGCAGAGCAGTGCTGATGCTCCTCATAAAGCTGTCGCTGCTGTGAAGGTTCTAGGTGACATCACAATCCCTATGGTTACATACACGACAAAGCTGGGTTGTTGTTGTTTACACTCTGCAAGGCCTGTGGAAGTGAGTGACATCATAGCACTGTAGTTCTGAGGGTTCTAGATGGATGCAACAATCTCCTGTTGCTTCTATGAAGGCCATAATAGACGACATCACCAAACAGCTCCATAGTCACATACACAGCAAAGGAGAGATGTTGTTTACACCTAGTGATGTCAGTGGTATTGAGTGACATCACAGCACAGTGCTAAGGCTCCTGGGCCTGGACACAGCAGCGGCTGCAATATCTCAACGGAGAATACGTTTATATATATGTGTGTGTGTGCGCGTATATATATATATATATATATATATATATATATATATATATATATATTTCTCCGCCGAAATCACTTTTAAACCCATTTCCACCTTTTTTTCCCTTCTCTTCCTCTTACTTTTTTTTCACGTTTTTTTACGTTTTTCTCCTTTTCGCCTCTTTTCTGGGCGTATTATTCTTCTTTTTCTTCTTTTTTTTCGTCTAATGCATACCCCATCAGTGCAGCAATGCTTATTCAATACCGCCAGCAGATGGAGACACTGGGGGATAATTTTCTAAGGATTTATACTGATTTTTCCTGTCTGAATTTGTCGCACAGAAAGTTGCAGGCCAAATATGTGTGACATTTCTGCGACTTTAGCTTCTAGAGCATTTTTACAACATTATACATAGGTGCTGAATACATAAAAAGCGACTGTTCAGCGACAGACAAGTCGCATCGGCTGAAAGTAGGCCAGAATGTCAGTCCATGTTGGAGCAGGTTTAGATACAGTCTAAAGCATAGATCTCAAAGTCTGTGCACAGAATTTAGCAAGGGCCTCGCACCTTCTGATGCATCAGGTAGGTGCACTATAGCATAGCCTAACCCTCTGTACTTTGGTCTATATTGATGCGGGACATAGACAGCCAGCTGATGACCAATCCATTAGTGCAATGGATGGCTGGAAGCATTTGTCTTTGCCTTTGCAATACCACAGAAGCAATGCATGGTCAATGTACAGCAATGACACACCTGTGTGAACAGCCAGGAGACCCCCCCATGTTATGTTACATAGTTACATAGTTAGTACGGTCGAAAAAAGACATATGTCCATCAAGTTCAACCAGGGAATTAAGGGGTAGGGGTGTGGCGCGATATTGGGGAAGGGATGAGATTTTATATTTCTTCATAAGCATTAATCTTATTTTGTCAATTAGGAACATTCAGCACCCACCCGCTATCAAGGCAGCTGCCTATCATGTCATGCCCTACCTGCACAGGTGTGCTGGCTACTCAAATGATCCAATTAAGGAGGCCATTTAGTCAGCAGCAGCAGAAGTCCTGTGCCTGGACGCTCCAACAGCGGCCAGACACAAGCAGAAGCAGCAGAAGCAGCAGCAGCACCACCTTTTGTTTTTTGGCTGCAGCAGCAGCAGCAGCAGCAGCAAGGCCCACAGGGCTGGCTAGCTGGCTAGCCAGCAAGCAGGTAGCAATGAAAGTAGGAATCTTTCTTTTTAACCCTGTAAGGGGGTGGTGCACTGTACCCGAAGATACTGCCATATCGGGTCAATGCATAGGGCGACGGAAGCAAGCTTCGAAATCGGCCCCCGTTCTCAAAAATCCATTTAATATATGGTCCCCAGATAGGGGACGTATCAGATATTAAACTGATAAGAACAGATACTACACTTGATCTTAGCCAAAAGGCCGAGAAGCGATAACCGTGAAAGGGGCGGGCCCAACAAGGTCCCCTTCATGGGCACTATCACTGCTTGCTGTCAGGGAGGCTGCCAGACAATTTTCCATGCACACTCTGGGCTGGGGGGCAGTCAACCACCAGTACACACAGCAGAACCTAAACCCATACCATTATTGCTAAGCAGCAAGACAGGGGCCCATTGCACTCCCACGGGGCCTTTTTAAATGCAATCCATAACCCGGATTTGCCAGGAACCCTTCTTACTCCTCCTACTTGCATGTGACACTGGGCTTAGGATCTGCATAGGAAACACACACACAAGCACACACCTACCTTTGTTGCCTGCAGATGCCTCCTTGGCTGTCCCCAAACGGTATCAAACCAACACCCACGGGAAGCTGTAAGCATAGAGGACATGCCTGCACCCCATTGGACTTACCTGTGTGGGTTAAATCCGGGTTATTTGACAACCTATGGCGGTGATGGTTCTGCTCAGGCAGAGCAGTGCTGATGCTCCTCATAAAGCTGTCGCTGCTGTGAAGGTTCTAGGTGACATCACAATCCCTATGGTTACATACACGACAAAGCTGGGTTGTTGTTGTTTACACTCTGCAAGGCCTGTGGAAGTGAGTGACATCATAGCACTGTAGTTCTGAGGGTTCTAGATGGATGCAACAATCTCCTGTTGCTTCTATGAAGGCCATAATAGACGACATCACCAAACAGCTCCATAGTCACATACACAGCAAAGGAGAGATGTTGTTTACACCTAGTGATGTCAGTGGTATTGAGTGACATCACAGCACAGTGCTAAGGCTCCTGGGCCTGGACACAGCAGCGGCTGCAATATCTCAACGGAGAATACGTTTATATATATGTGTGTGTGTGCGCGTATATATATATATATATATATATATATATATATATTTCTCCGCCGAAATCACTTTTAAACCCATTTCCACCTTTTTTTCCCTTCTCTTCCTCTTACTTTATTTTCACGTTTTTTTACGTTTTTCTCCTTTTCGCCTCTTTTCTGGGCGTATTATTCTTCTTTTTCTTCTTTTTTTTCGTCTAATGCATACCCCATCAGTGCAGCAATGCTTATTCAATACCGCCAGCAGATGGAGACACTGGGGGATAATTTTCTAAGGATTTATACTGATTTTTCCTGTCTGAATTTGTCGCACAGAAAGTTGCAGGCCAAATATGTGTGACATTTCTGCGACTTTAGCTTCTAGAGCATTTTTACAACATTATACATAGGTGCTGAATACATAAAAAGCGACTGTTCAGCGACAGACAAGTCGCATCGGCTGAAAGTAGGCCAGAATGTCAGTCCATGTTGGAGCAGGTTTAGATACAGTCTAAAGCATAGATCTCAAAGTCTGTGCACAGAATTTAGCAAGGGCCTCGCACCTTCTGATGCATCAGGTAGGTGCACTATAGCATAGCCTAACCCTCTGTACTTTGGTCTATATTGATGCGGGACATAGACAGCCAGCTGATGACCAATCCATTAGTGCAATGGATGGCTGGAAGCATTTGTCTTTGCCTTTGCAATACCACAGAAGCAATGCATGGTCAATGTACAGCAATGACACACCTGTGTGAACAGCCAGGAGACCCCCCCATGTTATGTTACATAGTTACATAGTTAGTACGGTCGAAAAAAGACATATGTCCATCAAGTTCAACCAGGGAATTAAGGGGTAGGGGTGTGGCGCGATATTGGGGAAGGGATGAGATTTTATATTTCTTCATAAGCATTAATCTTATTTTGTCAATTAGGAACATTCAGCACCCACCCGCTATCAAGGCAGCTGCCTATCATGTCATGCCCTACCTGCACAGGTGTGCTGGCTACTCAAATGATCCAATTAAGGAGGCCATTTAGTCAGCAGCAGCAGAAGTCCTGTGCCTGGACGCTCCAACAGCGGCCAGACACAAGCAGAAGCAGCAGAAGCAGCAGCAGCACCACCTTTTGTTTTTTGGCTGCAGCAGCAGCAGCAGCAGCAGCAAGGCCCACAGGGCTGGCTAGCTGGCTAGCCAGCAAGCAGGTAGCAATGAAAGTAGGAATCTTTCTTTTTAACCCTGTAAGGGGGTGGTGCACTGTACCCGAAGATACTGCCATATCGGGTCAATGCATAGGGCGACGGAAGCAAGCTTCGAAATCGGCCCCCGTTCTCAAAAATCCATTTAATATATGGTCCCCAGATAGGGGACGTATCAGATATTAAACTGATAAGAACAGATACTACACTTGATCTTAGCCAAAAGGCCGAGAAGCGATAACCGTGAAAGGGGCGGGCCCAACAAGGTCCCCTTCATGGGCACTATCACTGCTTGCTGTCAGGGAGGCTGCCAGACAATTTTCCATGCACACTCTGGGCTGGGGGGCAGTCAACCACCAGTACACACAGCAGAACCTAAACCCATACCATTATTGCTAAGCAGCAAGACAGGGGCCCATTGCACTCCCACGGGGCCTTTTTAAATGCAATCCATAACCCGGATTTGCCAGGAACCCTTCTTACTCCTCCTACTTGCATGTGACACTGGGCTTAGGATCTGCATAGGAAACACACACACAAGCACACACCTACCTTTGTTGCCTGCAGATGCCTCCTTGGCTGTCCCCAAACGGTATCAAACCAACACCCACGGGAAGCTGTAAGCATAGAGGACATGCCTGCACCCCATTGGACTTACCTGTGTGGGTTAAATCCGGGTTATTTGACAACCTATGGCGGTGATGGTTCTGCTCAGGCAGAGCAGTGCTGATGCTAAAGCTGTCGCTGCTGTGAAGGTTCTAGGTGACATCACAATCCCTATGGTTACATACACGACAAAGCTGGGTTGTTGTTGTTTACACTCTGCAAGGCCTGTGGAAGTGAGTGACATCATAGCACTGTAGTTCTGAGGGTTCTAGATGGATGCAACAATCTCCTGTTGCTTCTATGAAGGCCATAATAGACGACATCACCAAACAGCTCCATAGTCACATACACAGCAAAGGAGAGATGTTGTTTACACCTAGTGATGTCAGTGGTATTGAGTGACATCACAGCACAGTGCTAAGGCTCCTGGGCCTGGACACAGCAGCGGCTGCAATATCTCAACGGAGAATACGTTTATATATATGTGTGTGTGTGCGCGTATATATATATATATATATATATATATATATATATATATATATATATTTCTCCGCCGAAATCACTTTTAAACCCATTTCCACCTTTTTTTCCCTTCTCTTCCTCTTACTTTTTTTTCACGTTTTTTTACGTTTTTCTCCTTTTCGCCTCTTTTCTGGGCGTATTATTCTTCTTTTTCTTCTTTTTTTTCGTCTAATGCATACCCCATCAGTGCAGCAATGCTTATTCAATACCGCCAGCAGATGGAGACACTGGGGGATAATTTTCTAAGGATTTATACTGATTTTTCCTGTCTGAATTTGTCGCACAGAAAGTTGCAGGCCAAATATGTGTGACATTTCTGCGACTTTAGCTTCTAGAGCATTTTTACAACATTATACATAGGTGCTGAATACATAAAAAGCGACTGTTCAGCGACAGACAAGTCGCATCGGCTGAAAGTAGGCCAGAATGTCAGTCCATATTGGAGCAGGTTTAGATACAGTCTAAAGCATAGATCTCAAAGTCTGTGCACAGAATTTAGCAAGGGCCTCGCACCTTCTGATGCATCAGGTAGGTGCACTATAGCATAGCCTAACCCTCTGTACTTTGGTCTATATTGATGCGGGACATAGACAGCCAGCTGATGACCAATCCATTAGTGCAATGGATGGCTGGAAGCATTTGTCTTTGCCTTTGCAATACCACAGAAGCAATGCATGGTCAATGTACAGCAATGACACACCTGTGTGAACAGCCAGGAGACCCCCCCATGTTATGTTACATAGTTACATAGTTAGTACGGTCGAAAAAAGACATATGTCCATCAAGTTCAACCAGGGAATTAAGGGGTAGGGGTGTGGCGCGATATTGGGGAAGGGATGAGATTTTATATTTCTTCATAAGCATTAATCTTATTTTGTCAATTAGGAACATTCAGCACCCACCCGCTATCAAGGCAGCTGCCTATCATGTCATGCCCTACCTGCACAGGTGTGCTGGCTACTCAAATGATCCAATTAAGGAGGCCATTTAGTCAGCAGCAGCAGAAGTCCTGTGCCTGGACGCTCCAACAGCGGCCAGACACAAGCAGAAGCAGCAGAAGCAGCAGCAGCACCACCTTTTGTTTTTTGGCTGCAGCAGCAGCAGCAGCAGCAGCAGCAAGGCCCACAGGGCTGGCTAGCTGGCTAGCCAGCAAGCAGGTAGCAATGAAAGTAGGAATCTTTCTTTTTAACCCTGTAAGGGGGTGGTGCACTGTACCCGAAGATACTGCCATATCGGGTCAATGCATAGGGCGACGGAAGCAAGCTTCGAAATCGGCCCCCGTTCTCAAAAATCCATTTAATATATGGTCCCCAGATAGGGGACGTATCAGATATTAAACTGATAAGAACAGATACTACACTTGATCTTAGCCAAAAGGCCGAGAAGCGATAACCGTGAAAGGGGCGGGCCCAACAAGGTCCCCTTCATGGGCACTATCACTGCTTGCTGTCAGGGAGGCTGCCAGACAATTTTCCATGCACACTCTGGGCTGGGGGGCAGTCAACCACCAGTACACACAGCAGAACCTAAACCCATACCATTATTGCTAAGCAGCAAGACAGGGGCCCATTGCACTCCCACGGGGCCTTTTTAAATGCAATCCATAACCCGGATTTGCCAGGAACCCTTCTTACTCCTCCTACTTGCATGTGACACTGGGCTTAGGATCTGCATAGGAAACACACACACAAGCACACACCTACCTTTGTTGCCTGCAGATGCCTCCTTGGCTGTCCCCAAACGGTATCAAACCAACACCCACGGGAAGCTGTAAGCATAGAGGACATGCCTGCACCCCATTGGACTTACCTGTGTGGGTTAAATCCGGGTTATTTGACAACCTATGGCGGTGATGGTTCTGCTCAGGCAGAGCAGTGCTGATGCTCCTCATAAAGCTGTCGCTGCTGTGAAGGTTCTAGGTGACATCACAATCCCTATGGTTACATACACGACAAAGCTGGGTTGTTGTTGTTTACACTCTGCAAGGCCTGTGGAAGTGAGTGACATCATAGCACTGTAGTTCTGAGGGTTCTAGATGGATGCAACAATCTCCTGTTGCTTCTATGAAGGCCATAATAGACGACATCACCAAACAGCTCCATAGTCACATACACAGCAAAGGAGAGATGTTGTTTACACCTAGTGATGTCAGTGGTATTGAGTGACATCACAGCACAGTGCTAAGGCTCCTGGGCCTGGACACAGCAGCGGCTGCAATATCTCAACGGAGAATACGTTTATATATATGTGTGTGTGTGCGCGTATATATATATATATATATATATATATATATATATATATATATATTTCTCCGCCGAAATCACTTTTAAACCCATTTCCACCTTTTTTTCCCTTCTCTTCCTCTTACTTTTTTTTCAAGTTTTTTTACGTTTTTCTCCTTTTCGCCTCTTTTCTGGGCGTATTATTCTTCTTTTTCTTCTTTTTTTTCGTCTAATGCATACCCCATCAGTGCAGCAATGCTTATTCAATACCGCCAGCAGATGGAGACACTGGGGGATAATTTTCTAAGGATTTATACTGATTTTTCCTGTCTGAATTTGTCGCACAGAAAGTTGCAGGCCAAATATGTGTGACATTTCTGCGACTTTAGCTTCTAGAGCATTTTTACAACATTATACATAGGTGCTGAATACATAAAAAGCGACTGTTCAGCGACAGACAAGTCGCATCGGCTGAAAGTAGGCCAGAATGTCAGTCCATATTGGAGCAGGTTTAGATACAGTCTAAAGCATAGATCTCAAAGTCTGTGCACAGAATTTAGCAAGGGCCTCGCACCTTCTGATGCATCAGGTAGGTGCACTATAGCATAGCCTAACCCTCTGTACTTTGGTCTATATTGATGCGGGACATAGACAGCCAGCTGATGACCAATCCATTAGTGCAATGGATGGCTGGAAGCATTTGTCTTTGCCTTTGCAATACCACAGAAGCAATGCATGGTCAATGTACAGCAATGACACACCTGTGTGAACAGCCAGGAGACCCCCCCATGTTATGTTACATAGTTACATAGTTAGTACGGTCGAAAAAAGACATATGTCCATCAAGTTCAACCAGGGAATTAAGGGGTAGGGGTGTGGCGCGATATTGGGGAAGGGATGAGATTTTATATTTCTTCATAAGCATTAATCTTATTTTGTCAATTAGGAACATTCAGCACCCACCCGCTATCAAGGCAGCTGCCTATCATGTCATGCCCTACCTGCACAGGTGTGCTGGCTACTCAAATGATCCAATTAAGGAGGCCATTTAGTCAGCAGCAGCAGAAGTCCTGTGCCTGGACGCTCCAACAGCGGCCAGACACAAGCAGAAGCAGCAGAAGCAGCAGCAGCACCACCTTTTGTTTTTTGGCTGCAGCAGCAGCAGCAGCAGCAGCAGCAAGGCCCACAGGGCTGGCTAGCTGGCTAGCCAGCAAGCAGGTAGCAATGAAAGTAGGAATCTTTCTTTTTAACCCTGTAAGGGGGTGGTGCACTGTACCCGAAGATACTGCCATATCGGGTCAATGCATAGGGCGACGGAAGCAAGCTTCGAAATCGGCCCCCGTTCTCAAAAATCCATTTAATATATGGTCCCCAGATAGGGGACGTATCAGATATTAAACTGATAAGAACAGATACTACACTTGATCTTAGCCAAAAGGCCGAGAAGCGATAACCGTGAAAGGGGCGGGCCCAACAAGGTCCCCTTCATGGGCACTATCACTGCTTGCTGTCAGGGAGGCTGCCAGACAATTTTCCATGCACACTCTGGGCTGGGGGGCAGTCAACCACCAGTACACACAGCAGAACCTAAACCCATACCATTATTGCTAAGCAGCAAGACAGGGGCCCATTGCACTCCCACGGGGCCTTTTTAAATGCAATCCATAACCCGGATTTGCCAGGAACCCTTCTTACTCCTCCTACTTGCATGTGACACTGGGCTTAGGATCTGCATAGGAAACACACACACAAGCACACACCTACCTTTGTTGCCTGCAGATGCCTCCTTGGCTGTCCCCAAACGGTATCAAACCAACACCCACGGGAAGCTGTAAGCATAGAGGACATGCCTGCACCCCATTGGACTTACCTGTGTGGGTTAAATCCGGGTTATTTGACAACCTATGGCGGTGATGGTTCTGCTCAGGCAGAGCAGTGCTGATGCTCCTCATAAAGCTGTCGCTGCTGTGAAGGTTCTAGGTGACATCACAATCCCTATGGTTACATACACGACAAAGCTGGGTTGTTGTTGTTTACACTCTGCAAGGCCTGTGGAAGTGAGTGACATCATAGCACTGTAGTTCTGAGGGTTCTAGATGGATGCAACAATCTCCTGTTGCTTCTATGAAGGCCATAATAGACGACATCACCAAACAGCTCCATAGTCACATACACAGCAAAGGAGAGATGTTGTTTACACCTAGTGATGTCAGTGGTATTGAGTGACATCACAGCACAGTGCTAAGGCTCCTGGGCCTGGACACAGCAGCGGCTGCAATATCTCAACGGAGAATACGTTTATATATATGTGTGTGTGTGCGCGTATATATATATATATATATATATATATATATATATATATATATATATATTTCTCCGCCGAAATCACTTTTAAACCCATTTCCACCTTTTTTTCCCTTCTCTTCCTCTTACTTTTTTTTCACGTTTTTTTACGTTTTTCTCCTTTTCGCCTCTTTTCTGGGCGTATTATTCTTCTTTTTCTTCTTTTTTTTCGTCTAATGCATACCCCATCAGTGCAGCAATGCTTATTCAATACCGCCAGCAGATGGAGACACTGGGGGATAATTTTCTAAGGATTTATACTGATTTTTCCTGTCTGAATTTGTCGCACAGAAAGTTGCAGGCCAAATATGTGTGACATTTCTGCGACTTTAGCTTCTAGAGCATTTTTACAACATTATACATAGGTGCTGAATACATAAAAAGCGACTGTTCAGCGACAGACAAGTCGCATCGGCTGAAAGTAGGCCAGAATGTCAGTCCATGTTGGAGCAGGTTTAGATACAGTCTAAAGCATAGATCTCAAAGTCTGTGCACAGAATTTAGCAAGGGCCTCGCACCTTCTGATGCATCAGGTAGGTGCACTATAGCATAGCCTAACCCTCTGTACTTTGGTCTATATTGATGCGGGACATAGACAGCCAGCTGATGACCAATCCATTAGTGCAATGGATGGCTGGAAGCATTTGTCTTTGCCTTTGCAATACCACAGAAGCAATGCATGGTCAATGTACAGCAATGACACACCTGTGTGAACAGCCAGGAGACCCCCCCATGTTATGTTACATAGTTACATAGTTAGTACGGTCGAAAAAAGACATATGTCCATCAAGTTCAACCAGGGAATTAAGGGGTAGGGGTGTGGCGCGATATTGGGGAAGGGATGAGATTTTATATTTCTTCATAAGCATTAATCTTATTTTGTCAATTAGGAACATTCAGCACCCACCCGCTATCAAGGCAGCTGCCTATCATGTCATGCCCTACCTGCACAGGTGTGCTGGCTACTCAAATGATCCAATTAAGGAGGCCATTTAGTCAGCAGCAGCAGAAGTCCTGTGCCTGGACGCTCCAACAGCGGCCAGACACAAGCAGAAGCAGCAGAAGCAGCAGCAGCACCACCTTTTGTTTTTTGGCTGCAGCAGCAGCAGCAGCAGCAGCAAGGCCCACAGGGCTGGCTAGCTGGCTAGCCAGCAAGCAGGTAGCAATGAAAGTAGGAATCTTTCTTTTTAACCCTGTAAGGGGGTGGTGCACTGTACCCGAAGATACTGCCATATCGGGTCAATGCATAGGGCGACGGAAGCAAGCTTCGAAATCGGCCCCCGTTCTCAAAAATCCATTTAATATATGGTCCCCAGATAGGGGACGTATCAGATATTAAACTGATAAGAACAGATACTACACTTGATCTTAGCCAAAAGGCCGAGAAGCGATAACCGTGAAAGGGGCGGGCCCAACAAGGTCCCCTTCATGGGCACTATCACTGCTTGCTGTCAGGGAGGCTGCCAGACAATTTTCCATGCACACTCTGGGCTGGGGGGCAGTCAACCACCAGTACACACAGCAGAACCTAAACCCATACCATTATTGCTAAGCAGCAAGACAGGGGCCCATTGCACTCCCACGGGGCCTTTTTAAATGCAATCCATAACCCGGATTTGCCAGGAACCCTTCTTACTCCTCCTACTTGCATGTGACACTGGGCTTAGGATCTGCATAGGAAACACACACACAAGCACACACCTACCTTTGTTGCCTGCAGATGCCTCCTTGGCTGTCCCCAAACGGTATCAAACCAACACCCACGGGAAGCTGTAAGCATAGAGGACATGCCTGCACCCCATTGGACTTACCTGTGTGGGTTAAATCCGGGTTATTTGACAACCTATGGCGGTGATGGTTCTGCTCAGGCAGAGCAGTGCTGATGCTCCTCATAAAGCTGTCGCTGCTGTGAAGGTTCTAGGTGACATCACAATCCCTATGGTTACATACACGACAAAGCTGGGTTGTTGTTGTTTACACTCTGCAAGGCCTGTGGAAGTGAGTGACATCATAGCACTGTAGTTCTGAGGGTTCTAGATGGATGCAACAATCTCCTGTTGCTTCTATGAAGGCCATAATAGACGACATCACCAAACAGCTCCATAGTCACATACACAGCAAAGGAGAGATGTTGTTTACACCTAGTGATGTCAGTGGTATTGAGTGACATCACAGCACAGTGCTAAGGCTCCTGGGCCTGGACACAGCAGCGGCTGCAATATCTCAACGGAGAATACGTTTATATATATGTGTGTGTGTGCGCGTATATATATATATATATATATATATATATATATATATATATATTTCTCCGCCGAAATCACTTTTAAACCCATTTCCACCTTTTTTTCCCTTCTCTTCCTCTTACTTTTTTTTCACGTTTTTTTACGTTTTTCTCCTTTTCGCCTCTTTTCTGGGCGTATTATTCTTCTTTTTCTTCTTTTTTTTCGTCTAATGCATACCCCATCAGTGCAGCAATGCTTATTCAATACCGCCAGCAGATGGAGACACTGGGGGATAATTTTCTAAGGATTTATACTGATTTTTCCTGTCTGAATTTGTCGCACAGAAAGTTGCAGGCCAAATATGTGTGACATTTCTGCGACTTTAGCTTCTAGAGCATTTTTACAACATTATACATAGGTGCTGAATACATAAAAAGCGACTGTTCAGCGACAGACAAGTCGCATCGGCTGAAAGTAGGCCAGAATGTCAGTCCATGTTGGAGCAGGTTTAGATACAGTCTAAAGCATAGATCTCAAAGTCTGTGCACAGAATTTAGCAAGGGCCTCGCACCTTCTGATGCATCAGGTAGGTGCACTATAGCATAGCCTAACCCTCTGTACTTTGGTCTATATTGATGCGGGACATAGACAGCCAGCTGATGACCAATCCATTAGTGCAATGGATGGCTGGAAGCATTTGTCTTTGCCTTTGCAATACCACAGAAGCAATGCATGGTCAATGTACAGCAATGACACACCTGTGTGAACAGCCAGGAGACCCCCCCATGTTATGTTACATAGTTACATAGTTAGTACGGTCGAAAAAAGACATATGTCCATCAAGTTCAACCAGGGAATTAAGGGGTAGGGGTGTGGCGCGATATTGGGGAAGGGATGAGATTTTATATTTCTTCATAAGCATTGATCTTATTTTGTCAATTAGGAACATTCAGCACCCACCCGCTATCAAGGCAGCTGCCTATCATGTCATGCCCTACCTGCACAGGTGTGCTGGCTACTCAAATGATCCAATTAAGGAGGCCATTTAGTCAGCAGCAGCAGAAGTCCTGTGCCTGGACGCTCCAACAGCGGCCAGACACAAGCAGAAGCAGCAGAAGCAGCAGCAGCACCACCTTTTGTTTTTTGGCTGCAGCAGCAGCAGCAGCAGCAGCAAGGCCCACAGGGCTGGCTAGCTGGCTAGCCAGCAAGCAGGTAGCAATGAAAGTAGGAATCTTTCTTTTTAACCCTGTAAGGGGGTGGTGCACTGTACCCGAAGATACTGCCATATCGGGTCAATGCATAGGGCGACGGAAGCAAGCTTCGAAATCGGCCCCCGTTCTCAAAAATCCATTTAATATATGGTCCCCAGATAGGGGACGTATCAGATATTAAACTGATAAGAACAGATACTACACTTGATCTTAGCCAAAAGGCCGAGAAGCGATAACCGTGAAAGGGGCGGGCCCAACAAGGTCCCCTTCATGGGCACTATCACTGCTTGCTGTCAGGGAGGCTGCCAGACAATTTTCCATGCACACTCTGGGCTGGGGGGCAGTCAACCACCAGTACACACAGCAGAACCTAAACCCATACCATTATTGCTAAGCAGCAAGACAGGGGCCCATTGCACTCCCACGGGGCCTTTTTAAATGCAATCCATAACCCGGATTTGCCAGGAACCCTTCTTACTCCTCCTACTTGCATGTGACACTGGGCTTAGGATCTGCATAGGAAACACACACACAAGCACACACCTACCTTTGTTGCCTGCAGATGCCTCCTTGGCTGTCCCCAAACGGTATCAAACCAACACCCACGGGAAGCTGTAAGCATAGAGGACATGCCTGCACCCCATTGGACTTACCTGTGTGGGTTAAATCCGGGTTATTTGACAACCTATGGCGGTGATGGTTCTGCTCAGGCAGAGCAGTGCTGATGCTCCTCATAAAGCTGTCGCTGCTGTGAAGGTTCTAGGTGACATCACAATCCCTATGGTTACATACACGACAAAGCTGGGTTGTTGTTGTTTACACTCTGCAAGGCCTGTGGAAGTGAGTGACATCATAGCACTGTAGTTCTGAGGGTTCTAGATGGATGCAACAATCTCCTGTTGCTTCTATGAAGGCCATAATAGACGACATCACCAAACAGCTCCATAGTCACATACACAGCAAAGGAGAGATGTTGTTTACACCTAGTGATGTCAGTGGTATTGAGTGACATCACAGCACAGTGCTAAGGCTCCTGGGCCTGGACACAGCAGCGGCTGCAATATCTCAACGGAGAATACGTTTATATATATGTGTGTGTGTGCGCGTATATATATATATATATATATATATATATATATATATATATATATATATATATATATATATATTTCTCCGCCGAAATCACTTTTAAACCCATTTCTCCCTTCTCTTCCTCTTACTTTTTTTTCACGTTTTTTTACGTTTTTCTCCTTTTCGCCTCTTTTCTGGGCGTATTATTCTTCTTTTTCTTCTTTTTTTTCGTCTAATGCATACCCCATCAGTGCAGCAATGCTTATTCAATACCGCCAGCAGATGGAGACACTGGGGGATAATTTTCTAAGGATTTATACTGATTTTTCCTGTCTGAATTTGTCGCACAGAAAGTTGCAGGCCAAATATGTGTGACATTTCTGCGACTTTAGCTTCTAGAGCATTTTTACAACATTATACATAGGTGCTGAATACATAAAAAGCGACTGTTCAGCGACAGACAAGTCGCATCGGCTGAAAGTAGGCCAGAATGTCAGTCCATGTTGGAGCAGGTTTAGATACAGTCTAAAGCATAGATCTCAAAGTCTGTGCACAGAATTTAGCAAGGGCCTCGCACCTTCTGATGCATCAGGTAGGTGCACTATAGCATAGCCTAACCCTCTGTACTTTGGTCTATATTGATGCGGGACATAGACAGCCAGCTGATGACCAATCCATTAGTGCAATGGATGGCTGGAAGCATTTGTCTTTGCCTTTGCAATACCACAGAAGCAATGCATGGTCAATGTACAGCAATGACACACCTGTGTGAACAGCCAGGAGACCCCCCCATGTTATGTTACATAGTTACATAGTTAGTACGGTCGAAAAAAGACATATGTCCATCAAGTTCAACCAGGGAATTAAGGGGTAGGGGTGTGGCGCGATATTGGGGAAGGGATGAGATTTTATATTTCTTCATAAGCATTAATCTTATTTTGTCAATTAGGAACATTCAGCACCCACCCGCTATCAAGGCAGCTGCCTATCATGTCATGCCCTACCTGCACAGGTGTGCTGGCTACTCAAATGATCCAATTAAGGAGGCCATTTAGTCAGCAGCAGCAGAAGTCCTGTGCCTGGACGCTCCAACAGCGGCCAGACACAAGCAGAAGCAGCAGAAGCAGCAGCAGCACCACCTTTTGTTTTTTGGCTGCAGCAGCAGCAGCAGCAGCAGCAGCAAGGCCCACAGGGCTGGCTAGCTGGCTAGCCAGCAAGCAGGTAGCAATGAAAGTAGGAATCTTTCTTTTTAACCCTGTAAGGGGGTGGTGCACTGTACCCGAAGATACTGCCATATCGGGTCAATGCATAGGGCGACGGAAGCAAGCTTCGAAATCGGCCCCCGTTCTCAAAAATCCATTTAATATATGGTCCCCAGATAGGGGACGTATCAGATATTAAACTGATAAGAACAGATACTACACTTGATCTTAGCCAAAAGGCCGAGAAGCGATAACCGTGAAAGGGGCGGGCCCAACAAGGTCCCCTTCATGGGCACTATCACTGCTTGCTGTCAGGGAGGCTGCCAGACAATTTTCCATGCACACTCTGGGCTGGGGGGCAGTCAACCACCAGTACACACAGCAGAACCTAAACCCATACCATTATTGCTAAGCAGCAAGACAGGGGCCCATTGCACTCCCACGGGGCCTTTTTAAATGCAATCCATAACCCGGATTTGCCAGGAACCCTTCTTACTCCTCCTACTTGCATGTGACACTGGGCTTAGGATCTGCATAGGAAACACACACACAAGCACACACCTACCTTTGTTGCCTGCAGATGCCTCCTTGGCTGTCCCCAAACGGTATCAAACCAACACCCACGGGAAGCTGTAAGCATAGAGGACATGCCTGCACCCCATTGGACTTACCTGTGTGGGTTAAATCCGGGTTATTTGACAACCTATGGCGGTGATGGTTCTGCTCAGGCAGAGCAGTGCTGATGCTCCTCATAAAGCTGTCGCTGCTGTGAAGGTTCTAGGTGACATCACAATCCCTATGGTTACATACACGACAAAGCTGGGTTGTTGTTGTTTACACTCTGCAAGGCCTGTGGAAGTGAGTGACATCATAGCACTGTAGTTCTGAGGGTTCTAGATGGATGCAACAATCTCCTGTTGCTTCTATGAAGGCCATAATAGACGACATCACCAAACAGCTCCATAGTCACATACACAGCAAAGGAGAGATGTTGTTTACACCTAGTGATGTCAGTGGTATTGAGTGACATCACAGCACAGTGCTAAGGCTCCTGGGCCTGGACACAGCAGCGGCTGCAATATCTCAACGGAGAATACGTTTATATATATGTGTGTGTGTGCGCGTATATATATATATATATATATATATATATATATATATATATATATATATTTCTCCGCCGAAATCACTTTTAAACCCATTTCCACCTTTTTTTCCCTTCTCTTCCTCTTACTTTTTTTTCACGTTTTTTTACGTTTTTCTCCTTTTCGCCTCTTTTCTGGGCGTATTATTCTTCTTTTTCTTCTTTTTTTTCGTCTAATGCATACCCCATCAGTGCAGCAATGCTTATTCAATACCGCCAGCAGATGGAGACACTGGGGGATAATTTTCTAAGGATTTATACTGATTTTTCCTGTCTGAATTTGTCGCACAGAAAGTTGCAGGCCAAATATGTGTGACATTTCTGCGACTTTAGCTTCTAGAGCATTTTTACAACATTATACATAGGTGCTGAATACATAAAAAGCGACTGTTCAGCGACAGACAAGTCGCATCGGCTGAAAGTAGGCCAGAATGTCAGTCCATGTTGGAGCAGGTTTAGATACAGTCTAAAGCATAGATCTCAAAGTCTGTGCACAGAATTTAGCAAGGGCCTCGCACCTTCTGATGCATCAGGTAGGTGCACTATAGCATAGCCTAACCCTCTGTACTTTGGTCTATATTGATGCGGGACATAGACAGCCAGCTGATGACCAATCCATTAGTGCAATGGATGGCTGGAAGCATTTGTCTTTGCCTTTGCAATACCACAGAAGCAATGCATGGTCAATGTACAGCAATGACACACCTGTGTGAACAGCCAGGAGACCCCCCCATGTTATGTTACATAGTTACATAGTTAGTACGGTCGAAAAAAGACATATGTCCATCAAGTTCAACCAGGGAATTAAGGGGTAGGGGTGTGGCGCGATATTGGGGAAGGGATGAGATTTTATATTTCTTCATAAGCATTAATCTTATTTTGTCAATTAGGAACATTCAGCACCCACCCGCTATCAAGGCAGCTGCCTATCATGTCATGCCCTACCTGCACAGGTGTGCTGGCTACTCAAATGATCCAATTAAGGAGGCCATTTAGTCAGCAGCAGCAGAAGTCCTGTGCCTGGACGCTCCAACAGCGGCCAGACACAAGCAGAAGCAGCAGAAGCAGCAGCAGCACCACCTTTTGTTTTTTGGCTGCAGCAGCAGCAGCAGCAGCAGCAAGGCCCACAGGGCTGGCTAGCTGGCTAGCCAGCAAGCAGGTAGCAATGAAAGTAGGAATCTTTCTTTTTAACCCTGTAAGGGGGTGGTGCACTGTACCCGAAGATACTGCCATATCGGGTCAATGCATAGGGCGACGGAAGCAAGCTTCGAAATCGGCCCCCGTTCTCAAAAATCCATTTAATATATGGTCCCCAGATAGGGGACGTATCAGATATTAAACTGATAAGAACAGATACTACACTTGATCTTAGCCAAAAGGCCGAGAAGCGATAACCGTGAAAGGGGCGGGCCCAACAAGGTCCCCTTCATGGGCACTATCACTGCTTGCTGTCAGGGAGGCTGCCAGACAATTTTCCATGCACACTCTGGGCTGGGGGGCAGTCAACCACCAGTACACACAGCAGAACCTAAACCCATACCATTATTGCTAAGCAGCAAGACAGGGGCCCATTGCACTCCCACGGGGCCTTTTTAAATGCAATCCATAACCCGGATTTGCCAGGAACCCTTCTTACTCCTCCTACTTGCATGTGACACTGGGCTTAGGATCTGCATAGGAAACACACACACAAGCACACACCTACCTTTGTTGCCTGCAGATGCCTCCTTGGCTGTCCCCAAACGGTATCAAACCAACACCCACGGGAAGCTGTAAGCATAGAGGACATGCCTGCACCCCATTGGACTTACCTGTGTGGGTTAAATCCGGGTTATTTGACAACCTATGGCGGTGATGGTTCTGCTCAGGCAGAGCAGTGCTGATGCTCCTCATAAAGCTGTCGCTGCTGTGAAGGTTCTAGGTGACATCACAATCCCTATGGTTACATACACGACAAAGCTGGGTTGTTGTTGTTTACACTCTGCAAGGCCTGTGGAAGTGAGTGACATCATAGCACTGTAGTTCTGAGGGTTCTAGATGGATGCAACAATCTCCTGTTGCTTCTATGAAGGCCATAATAGACGACATCACCAAACAGCTCCATAGTCACATACACAGCAAAGGAGAGATGTTGTTTACACCTAGTGATGTCAGTGGTATTGAGTGACATCACAGCACAGTGCTAAGGCTCCTGTTCCACCTTTTTTTCCCTTCTCTTCCTCTTACTTTTTTTTCACGTTTTTTTACGTTTTTCTCCTTTTCGCCTCTTTTCTGGGCGTATTATTCTTCTTTTTCTTCTTTTTTTTCGTCTAATGCATACCCCATCAGTGCAGCAATGCTTATTCAATACCGCCAGCAGATGGAGACACTGGGGGATAATTTTCTAAGGATTTATACTGATTTTTCCTGTCTGAATTTGTCGCACAGAAAGTTGCAGGCCAAATATGTGTGACATTTCTGCGACTTTAGCTTCTAGAGCATTTTTACAACATTATACATAGGTGCTGAATACATAAAAAGCGACTGTTCAGCGACAGACAAGTCGCATCGGCTGAAAGTAGGCCAGAATGTCAGTCCATGTTGGAGCAGGTTTAGATACAGTCTAAAGCATAGATCTCAAAGTCTGTGCACAGAATTTAGCAAGGGCCTCGCACCTTCTGATGCATCAGGTAGGTGCACTATAGCATAGCCTAACCCTCTGTACTTTGGTCTATATTGATGCGGGACATAGACAGCCAGCTGATGACCAATCCATTAGTGCAATGGATGGCTGGAAGCATTTGTCTTTGCCTTTGCAATACCACAGAAGCAATGCATGGTCAATGTACAGCAATGACACACCTGTGTGAACAGCCAGGAGACCCCCCCATGTTATGTTACATAGTTACATAGTTAGTACGGTCGAAAAAAGACATATGTCCATCAAGTTCAACCAGGGAATTAAGGGGTAGGGGTGTGGCGCGATATTGGGGAAGGGATGAGATTTTATATTTCTTCATAAGCATTAATCTTATTTTGTCAATTAGGAACATTCAGCACCCACCCGCTATCAAGGCAGCTGCCTATCATGTCATGCCCTACCTGCACAGGTGTGCTGGCTACTCAAATGATCCAATTAAGGAGGCCATTTAGTCAGCAGCAGCAGAAGTCCTGTGCCTGGACGCTCCAACAGCGGCCAGACACAAGCAGAAGCAGCAGAAGCAGCAGCAGCACCACCTTTTGTTTTTTGGCTGCAGCAGCAGCAGCAGCAGCAGCAAGGCCCACAGGGCTGGCTAGCTGGCTAGCCAGCAAGCAGGTAGCAATGAAAGTAGGAATCTTTCTTTTTAACCCTGTAAGGGGGTGGTGCACTGTACCCGAAGATACTGCCATATCGGGTCAATGCATAGGGCGACGGAAGCAAGCTTCGAAATCGGCCCCCGTTCTCAAAAATCCATTTAATATATGGTCCCCAGATAGGGGACGTATCAGATATTAAACTGATAAGAACAGATACTACACTTGATCTTAGCCAAAAGGCCGAGAAGCGATAACCGTGAAAGGGGCGGGCCCAACAAGGTCCCCTTCATGGGCACTATCACTGCTTGCTGTCAGGGAGGCTGCCAGACAATTTTCCATGCACACTCTGGGCTGGGGGGCAGTCAACCACCAGTACACACAGCAGAACCTAAACCCATACCATTATTGCTAAGCAGCAAGACAGGGGCCCATTGCACTCCCACGGGGCCTTTTTAAATGCAATCCATAACCCGGATTTGCCAGGAACCCTTCTTACTCCTCCTACTTGCATGTGACACTGGGCTTAGGATCTGCATAGGAAACACACACACAAGCACACACCTACCTTTGTTGCCTGCAGATGCCTCCTTGGCTGTCCCCAAACGGTATCAAACCAACACCCACGGGAAGCTGTAAGCATAGAGGACATGCCTGCACCCCATTGGACTTACCTGTGTGGGTTAAATCCGGGTTATTTGACAACCTATGGCGGTGATGGTTCTGCTCAGGCAGAGCAGTGCTGATGCTCCTCATAAAGCTGTCGCTGCTGTGAAGGTTCTAGGTGACATCACAATCCCTATGGTTACATACACGACAAAGCTGGGTTGTTGTTGTTTACACTCTGCAAGGCCTGTGGAAGTGAGTGACATCATAGCACTGTAGTTCTGAGGGTTCTAGATGGATGCAACAATCTCCTGTTGCTTCTATGAAGGCCATAATAGACGACATCACCAAACAGCTCCATAGTCACATACACAGCAAAGGAGAGATGTTGTTTACACCTAGTGATGTCAGTGGTATTGAGTGACATCACAGCACAGTGCTAAGGCTCCTGGGCCTGGACACAGCAGCGGCTGCAATATCTCAACGGAGAATACGTTTATATATATGTGTGTGTGTGCGCGTATATATATATATATATATATATATATATATATATATATATTTCTCCGCCGAAATCACTTTTAAACCCATTTCCACCTTTTTTTCCCTTCTCTTCCTCTTACTTTTTTTTCACGTTTTTTTACGTTTTTCTCCTTTTCGCCTCTTTTCTGGGCGTATTATTCTTCTTTTTCTTCTTTTTTTTCGTCTAATGCATACCCCATCAGTGCAGCAATGCTTATTCAATACCGCCAGCAGATGGAGACACTGGGGGATAATTTTCTAAGGATTTATACTGATTTTTCCTGTCTGAATTTGTCGCACAGAAAGTTGCAGGCCAAATATGTGTGACATTTCTGCGACTTTAGCTTCTAGAGCATTTTTACAACATTATACATAGGTGCTGAATACATAAAAAGCGACTGTTCAGCGACAGACAAGTCGCATCGGCTGAAAGTAGGCCAGAATGTCAGTCCATGTTGGAGCAGGTTTAGATACAGTCTAAAGCATAGATCTCAAAGTCTGTGCACAGAATTTAGCAAGGGCCTCGCACCTTCTGATGCATCAGGTAGGTGCACTATAGCATAGCCTAACCCTCTGTACTTTGGTCTATATTGATGCGGGACATAGACAGCCAGCTGATGACCAATCCATTAGTGCAATGGATGGCTGGAAGCATTTGTCTTTGCCTTTGCAATACCACAGAAGCAATGCATGGTCAATGTACAGCAATGACACACCTGTGTGAACAGCCAGGAGACCCCCCCATGTTATGTTACATAGTTACATAGTTAGTACGGTCGAAAAAAGACATATGTCCATCAAGTTCAACCAGGGAATTAAGGGGTAGGGGTGTGGCGCGATATTGGGGAAGGGATGAGATTTTATATTTCTTCATAAGCATTAATCTTATTTTGTCAATTAGGAACATTCAGCACCCACCCGCTATCAAGGCAGCTGCCTATCATGTCATGCCCTACCTGCACAGGTGTGCTGGCTACTCAAATGATCCAATTAAGGAGGCCATTTAGTCAGCAGCAGCAGAAGTCCTGTGCCTGGACGCTCCAACAGCGGCCAGACACAAGCAGAAGCAGCAGAAGCAGCAGCAGCACCACCTTTTGTTTTTTGGCTGCAGCAGCAGCAGCAGCAGCAGCAAGGCCCACAGGGCTGGCTAGCTGGCTAGCCAGCAAGCAGGTAGCAATGAAAGTAGGAATCTTTCTTTTTAACCCTGTAAGGGGGTGGTGCACTGTACCCGAAGATACTGCCATATCGGGTCAATGCATAGGGCGACGGAAGCAAGCTTCGAAATCGGCCCCCGTTCTCAAAAATCCATTTAATATATGGTCCCCAGATAGGGGACGTATCAGATATTAAACTGATAAGAACAGATTTTTTTTTTTTTAACTTGGCTACCCCTGAGGGGTATCTTTTTATTTAGAATTCATAACATTTTACAAAGTGCATTACGATTTATAAATATAATTTTTTTTCAATAAAAACAAATTTTGATAATAAAATCACATATAACAATAAAAGTTCACATAAATACAATCATAATACACTTAAAATGGGCACTTGGTGGCTTTACAAAAGGGCGTTCCATTCATTAAAATACCATTTTCTAGCTAATAAAGGATAATATTTCTTGTCTAATAAAAAGTACTGGTACATATCACTAAAACAAAGAGCTAAAACATCATTCACAGATAAAATCTCATGTTTAAAAAGTAAAATGTTTCTGGCATTCCATAGAGCTGCTTTAACACAGTTTATGATCTTCCATGCCATTGTCTCTTGAGTCCGTATTGGGCATTCCAGACATCCATAAAAAACAGCTGCAGAGTTTAAGTCCTTTATTTCTGTTATCTTCTTCACCAGAGGGAGTATTTTAGTCCATATCCTTTTTGCATAAAAACAAGTCCAGAAAAGGTGGTACACGGTCTCGGGTTCCTGGCAGCCCTCCCTCGGGCATACTGCAGTGTTGGCCATCCTTCTTCGGTGCTGGAATGCCCGGCATGGAAGACACTCGTGTATGCAGCTCCAGGCCAGATCTTTCTGTGAATTAAAAAGATAAATCATATTTGCCATCTTCCATATTTTCCTGCATTTCTCTTCATTAAAATTATTCACAGGGGCAATAAAACCACTTTCTTTAACATATTTTAACATTTTTTTGCTATTAGTTACTTCATTAATACTTTTTCCGTTAAAGTTGTACAAGTTGAAAATTTTCTCTAAAATCTTGTATTGTTGGGGAAGATTAAAAGCATAAGGACAGCTTAAAACAGTTTTAAACCACCCATTCCTCCTCATAAAAAAACCTGTATTAAAACGGATAAAATATGACCAGTAACTATCCTTAAAAAGTGTGCTAACACACATACTAAAAAACTTGGTAAAAAGGAACGCCCTGATGTCGGGGAAGTCCTTTCCACCCATACCTTTTGGCATCATGACGATCTCTCTTCTCAATTTTTCACTCTTGGAGCTCCATAAAAAGGTAAAACATGCTTTAATAATTTTATTTAAAATCATTTCGGGGGGTGGAAAGACCATGCCAAGATACAATAAAATGGGTAAAATCACCATCTTTGTAACTAAAACCTTCCCCTCCATCGTTAGCTTTCTCATGTTCCACATACAAATTTTTGTGTTTATTTTTTGAGCCACCAAGTCCCAGCTATTAAAACCATTGTTTGACTCACTGAAGGAGACCCCTAAAATCTGCACAGACTCAGACACAGGAATGGGTAAATCCCTTAAAAACAGTCCTCCTATATTTAAAACACTGCTTTTATTAAAATTTACCTTAAAACCGGAGGCACAACAAAAAAATTCAACTTGCTTTAGGGCTTTTTGAAGCGATGGGGTGTCCCTTCCGAGCACTGCCACATCGTCCATGTACCCCACTACTTTAGCCTCTAGTCCCCCTCCTCCCGGCAGGGGGACCCCTCTTATTTGCTTATCTCTCCTCAAGGTGCATAGTAGAGGCTCAAGCGCACATATGAAAAGTAGTGGGGACAAAGGACACCCCTGCTTCACTCCGGAATTTAAAATCACATCCTGTGTCTTAAAACCGTTAACTAAAATCTTGCTTGTGCAGTTTTTATAAAAGGCCTTAAGAGACAATAAAAAGCCTTCAGGTATACCCATTTTCTCTAAAACCTTAAAAAGATAAAAATGTGACACTCTGTCAAAAGCCTTCTCGAAGTCTAAGGATAAAATGGCTAGTTTTCCGTTTCTAGACTTTGTGTCACTAATCACATCTTTTAAAAGGTTAAGATTTTCCCATATGCTCCTCCCAGGCACCCCACAGACCTGATTTGAATGGATTATTTTCTCTATTACACTTTTTAATCTATTTGCGCACAGTTTTGCCATCACTTTGTAGTCACAGTTGAGGAGGGTGATTGGTCTCCAGTTCTTTAGATCTGACCGGTCTCCCTTTTTGAACAGCAGGGAGACATCACCCTTCCTCCATGAACCTGGGAGGGCTTTTGTTTTAAATACTTCTGTAAAAAGGGAAAAAAGGTCATCTTTTAAAACACCATAAAAAATGACATAAAACTCAATGGGTATACCGTCAGGACCAGGCACCTTACCGGATTTAAAACTCCTGATCGTCTCTAAAACCTCCTGTTCCGAGATCTCCCTCTGTAAAAGAGACTGGGACACAGGGTCTAAAACATTGGTAATCTCCTTCAATGAGTCATTCATAAAATCAATATCAATATTTTTTGTATTAAAAAGATCCGCATAAAATGAATGTACCCTTTTTAAAATACCCTGTACATCTTTTTCTCCTTGTATATTATCAATTAAAACCTTTTTATCCGTTACTTTCTTAAAAAAGTACCTGGAGCAGGTCTCGTTCTCTTCAAGGTGCTTTATTTTGGATCTGAAAATTATCTCTTTTCCCTTCTGCTCCAGGCACTGTTTTATTTCTTTTTTTAAGTCAGTAATTTCTCTATAAACCTCTATACCATTGTCTCTGAATTTGTACAGGGTTTGCAGACGGGTATTTAGAAGGGAGTAAAACTCACGCTTCTCTTTAGCTCTAGAGATCCCTACTCTAATAAAAAACTCTTTTATTTTTATTTTCATTTTCTCCCACCATATACTGATGGGAGTGTTAGGATCTCTTACCCGTCTGCAGTCCTTGTAGAAGTTGATAAAATCGGATAAAACCTGCGGATCTTCTAAAAGGGATACATTCATCTTCCAGGCATTCCTCCCAGTCTTTTTTCTAAAATCACTCTTCACCTTAAAAGATAAAAGTTTGTGATCAGAAAAAACATTGGTTAAAACATCACACTTAAAAGGCAGTACTTGATAAGAACAGAAGATAAAATCGATCCTGGAGCTGCAGTTTGCGTTGCTCCAGGTCACACCGTCTCTTTCTGGTAAAATACTATTGCATTTCTTAAAAACATCAGTAAGTCTAAAATCAATAATCATATTTTTTAACATAGAAGATGTTTTATCATAGTTTCTACTTACTGAATTGGTAAAACGGTGCTCCCCCCTTAAAATACAATTAAAATCACCTGCTAAAATAAGAGGTTCAGAATCATTGATAAAAAGGGGTAAAATCTCTAACATCCGTGCTCTATCATTTTTATTGGGTGAACCATAAAAATTTAAAAACTGCCATTTAATGCCATCAATAAAAGCTTTAACCAATAAAATTCTGCCTGGTAAAATCTCATGAATAAAATCAATAAAAGCATTTCCTTTAAAAAGTATGGCGACCCCTGCTGATCTGGATTCGTTAGATCCAGACCAGACTGATGGACCGTGTACCCAATCTTTTTTATACTTTTCATAATTTAAACTATGCGGGATGCCGCACTCCTGCAGGAAAACCACAGAAGCAGCAAAAATAGACAAGTAGTTAAAAAGGGCAACCCGTTTCGCTAGTGAACTTATACTTCTTACATTCATAGACAATCCGGACAACTCAGCCATTGGAGATGTAAAAAAAAGGGAGGCTCAGATAACAAACTAAAAACCAGATTGCGCACTGGAGCTCTCGTTACCCCCCACCTCTGACTCTACCGTACACATAGAGGAAGCCGGAGAGGAACCACCATCGCTCGAGCAGCCCCCCTCTTCCAAGACCACAGGTGTATAGACGGAGTACATTGGTAAGAACAGCTTCTGGGCTCCATTCTCTTTTTCGGCGTCCACCTCTTGCCCCTCCATAGGGGTCGGGTGCGTACTTAGGTCCGTTTCCGGGACCTCGGAGATGGTCACCCCTGAAACCTCCTCCTGGCTGGGAGGAGGAGGGGTATCCACCGCTGGGACCTGTGGAGGAGCTTCACTTGGAGCCCCCGTCACGACAGGAACTTCCATCTGCTCCTCCTGGACCACCTCCGAGTCCGGACGCCCTTTGGAGCCCCTTCGTCTTTTCACCTTTGCTACTCCGTCCGGGTTTTCACACTCAGGGGGACCCCGAGCAGGAGGACCTTCCGGGGTGGAATCGGGCACCTCTCGCTCTTCCACCTTCTCTGAGGTATCTGCCCGATCCCCTCTCGCATTTCTCTTCCCCGGCCTCCTCTCATTTGGGGTCCCCCTTTCCACCTGTGCCTCTTTCTCCTGGGGTTCTTTTGGGGGGGCCGTGGTCTCCATCTCACAGCTTACCTCTTCTTGTGGGGGGTGCTCCTCCTCTCTGGCTTTTCCCCAGGCTGGTCTCCGGACGTCTCTCTTGGGTTGCCCTTGCTGTTCTGTGGTTTTTTTTGGTCTGTGGGGACAGAAAGCATACACGTGACCAAAGTGACGGCAAAAATTACATCTCAAACCCTTATCACATTTTTCTGTTTCATGTTGCATGCTTCCACATTTCTTACAGGAACTTTCACAATTTTCCTTTATGTGCCCATAACGTTGGCACCTTCTGCAGAAGTTTGGCATTCCCGCAAAAAAGAGGTCGCCACACACATTGTTTAATTTAAAACGAGCAGGCGGTAATAGTATCCCCCCTGGGAGGGTGGGGTCTTTGTTGCACGTGACTTGATATCGCCATTTTGAGGTCCAGACACCACAGTCGTTCATGATTTTTTCTCTGAACTCCACCTTTTTAAAGTAGGCTGCCAGGAACCCATCGATCTCTCTCTGATTTACAAAAGGGGAGTACATCTTCACGACAATCAACTTGGTTTCATCTAGGACGTGCTCGACAATTTGGATACCCTTAAGCCTCGGATCATCTTGCTTTGGAATTTTCATTACTGCATCTAAGAATACGCCTTCCCCTATGAAAGTGCAGTCGTAGATCCTCCGCTTAGGGTAATCCTGGATGGCCAAAATCTCTCGCTTACGAACATTAAGAATCTTGTCGAGCACGTCCTCTATCACGAACCTCATGCCACGTGCATCCGCCGCATCACCTGTGAGAATGACCCGCACAGTGTGTTTAATCCGGGCATAAGCCGGTACCGAACCAGGATCTAGATCTTCATCCATGGTTCATTCGTGTTTTGGTCTGGTTCTCTCCGCTCCAACCAACCAGCCAATTCGCTCAAACCTCTCTCCACCCGAAGGCTTTGAGAGGCGATCGCAACCCGTTACCCTGGGACTAAGCCCTCTCCCCAATAGCAACAAGTGGGTGAAGCCCAGGCAATAAACCTGGGCGATCCCACAAGGCCGAGGAGAGGGGTACCCGAGTACCTTCTGACCAGATCTCCTGTATTACTACACTTGATCTTAGCCAAAAGGCCGAGAAGCGATAACCGTGAAAGGGGCGGGCCCAACAAGGTCCCCTTCATGGGCACTATCACTGCTTGCTGTCAGGGAGGCTGCCAGACAATTTTCCATGCACACTCTGGGCTGGGGGGCAGTCAACCACCAGTACACACAGCAGAACCTAAACCCATACCATTATTGCTAAGCAGCAAGACAGGGGCCCATTGCACTCCCACGGGGCCTTTTTAAATGCAATCCATAACCCGGATTTGCCAGGAACCCTTCTTACTCCTCCTACTTGCATGTGACACTGGGCTTAGGATCTGCATAGGAAACACACACACAAGCACACACCTACCTTTGTTGCCTGCAGATGCCTCCTTGGCTGTCCCCAAACGGTATCAAACCAACACCCACGGGAAGCTGTAAGCATAGAGGACATGCCTGCACCCCATTGGACTTACCTGTGTGGGTTAAATCCGGGTTATTTGACAACCTATGGCGGTGATGGTTCTGCTCAGGCAGAGCAGTGCTGATGCTCCTCATAAAGCTGTCGCTGCTGTGAAGGTTCTAGGTGACATCACAATCCCTATGGTTACATACACGACAAAGCTGGGTTGTTGTTGTTTACACTCTGCAAGGCCTGTGGAAGTGAGTGACATCATAGCACTGTAGTTCTGAGGGTTCTAGATGGATGCAACAATCTCCTGTTGCTTCTATGAAGGCCATAATAGACGACATCACCAAACAGCTCCATAGTCACATACACAGCAAAGGAGAGATGTTGTTTACACCTAGTGATGTCAGTGGTATTGAGTGACATCACAGCACAGTGCTAAGGCTCCTGGGCCTGGACACAGCAGCGGCTGCAATATCTCAACGGAGAATACGTTTATATATATGTGTGTGTGTGCGCGTATATATATATATATATATATATATATATATATATATATATATTTCTCCGCCGAAATCACTTTTAAACCCATTTCCACCTTTTTTTCCCTTCTCTTCCTCTTACTTTTTTTTCACGTTTTTTTACGTTTTTCTCCTTTTCGCCTCTTTTCTGGGCGTATTATTCTTCTTTTTCTTCTTTTTTTTCGTCTAATGCATACCCCATCAGTGCAGCAATGCTTATTCAATACCGCCAGCAGATGGAGACACTGGGGGATAATTTTCTAAGGATTTATACTGATTTTTCCTGTCTGAATTTGTCGCACAGAAAGTTGCAGGCCAAATATGTGTGACATTTCTGCGACTTTAGCTTCTAGAGCATTTTTACAACATTATACATAGGTGCTGAATACATAAAAAGCGACTGTTCAGCGACAGACAAGTCGCATCGGCTGAAAGTAGGCCAGAATGTCAGTCCATGTTGGAGCAGGTTTAGATACAGTCTAAAGCATAGATCTCAAAGTCTGTGCACAGAATTTAGCAAGGGCCTCGCACCTTCTGATGCATCAGGTAGGTGCACTATAGCATAGCCTAACCCTCTGTACTTTGGTCTATATTGATGCGGGACATAGACAGCCAGCTGATGACCAATCCATTAGTGCAATGGATGGCTGGAAGCATTTGTCTTTGCCTTTGCAATACCACAGAAGCAATGCATGGTCAATGTACAGCAATGACACACCTGTGTGAACAGCCAGGAGACCCCCCCATGTTATGTTACATAGTTACATAGTTAGTACGGTCGAAAAAAGACATATGTCCATCAAGTTCAACCAGGGAATTAAGGGGTAGGGGTGTGGCGCGATATTGGGGAAGGGATGAGATTTTATATTTCTTCATAAGCATTAATCTTATTTTGTCAATTAGGAACATTCAGCACCCACCCGCTATCAAGGCAGCTGCCTATCATGTCATGCCCTACCTGCACAGGTGTGCTGGCTACTCAAATGATCCAATTAAGGAGGCCATTTAGTCAGCAGCAGCAGAAGTCCTGTGCCTGGACGCTCCAACAGCGGCCAGACACAAGCAGAAGCAGCAGAAGCAGCAGCAGCACCACCTTTTGTTTTTTGGCTGCAGCAGCAGCAGCAGCAGCAGCAGCAAGGCCCACAGGGCTGGCTAGCTGGCTAGCCAGCAAGCAGGTAGCAATGAAAGTAGGAATCTTTCTTTTTAACCCTGTAAGGGGGTGGTGCACTGTACCCGAAGATACTGCCATATCGGGTCAATGCATAGGGCGACGGAAGCAAGCTTCGAAATCGGCCCCCGTTCTCAAAAATCCATTTAATATATGGTCCCCAGATAGGGGACGTATCAGATATTAAACTGATAAGAACAGATACTACACTTGATCTTAGCCAAAAGGCCGAGAAGCGATAACCGTGAAAGGGGCGGGCCCAACAAGGTCCCCTTCATGGGCACTATCACTGCTTGCTGTCAGGGAGGCTGCCAGACAATTTTCCATGCACACTCTGGGCTGGGGGGCAGTCAACCACCAGTACACACAGCAGAACCTAAACCCATACCATTATTGCTAAGCAGCAAGACAGGGGCCCATTGCACTCCCACGGGGCCTTTTTAAATGCAATCCATAACCCGGATTTGCCAGGAACCCTTCTTACTCCTCCTACTTGCATGTGACACTGGGCTTAGGATCTGCATAGGAAACACACACACAAGCACACACCTACCTTTGTTGCCTGCAGATGCCTCCTTGGCTGTCCCCAAACGGTATCAAACCAACACCCACGGGAAGCTGTAAGCATAGAGGACATGCCTGCACCCCATTGGACTTACCTGTGTGGGTTAAATCCGGGTTATTTGACAACCTATGGCGGTGATGGTTCTGCTCAGGCAGAGCAGTGCTGATGCTCCTCATAAAGCTGTCGCTGCTGTGAAGGTTCTAGGTGACATCACAATCCCTATGGTTACATACACGACAAAGCTGGGTTGTTGTTGTTTACACTCTGCAAGGCCTGTGGAAGTGAGTGACATCATAGCACTGTAGTTCTGAGGGTTCTAGATGGATGCAACAATCTCCTGTTGCTTCTATGAAGGCCATAATAGACGACATCACCAAACAGCTCCATAGTCACATACACAGCAAAGGAGAGATGTTGTTTACACCTAGTGATGTCAGTGGTATTGAGTGACATCACAGCACAGTGCTAAGGCTCCTGGGCCTGGACACAGCAGCGGCTGCAATATCTCAACGGAGAATACGTTTATATATATGTGTGTGTGTGCGCGTATATATATATATATATATATATATATATATATATATATATATATATATTTCTCCGCCGAAATCACTTTTAAACCCATTTCCACCTTTTTTTCCCTTCTCTTCCTCTTACTTTTTTTTCACGTTTTTTTACGTTTTTCTCCTTTTCGCCTCTTTTCTGGGCGTATTATTCTTCTTTTTCTTCTTTTTTTTCGTCTAATGCATACCCCATCAGTGCAGCAATGCTTATTCAATACCGCCAGCAGATGGAGACACTGGGGGATAATTTTCTAAGGATTTATACTGATTTTTCCTGTCTGAATTTGTCGCACAGAAAGTTGCAGGCCAAATATGTGTGACATTTCTGCGACTTTAGCTTCTAGAGCATTTTTACAACATTATACATAGGTGCTGAATACATAAAAAGCGACTGTTCAGCGACAGACAAGTCGCATCGGCTGAAAGTAGGCCAGAATGTCAGTCCATGTTGGAGCAGGTTTAGATACAGTCTAAAGCATAGATCTCAAAGTCTGTGCACAGAATTTAGCAAGGGCCTCGCACCTTCTGATGCATCAGGTAGGTGCACTATAGCATAGCCTAACCCTCTGTACTTTGGTCTATATTGATGCGGGACATAGACAGCCAGCTGATGACCAATCCATTAGTGCAATGGATGGCTGGAAGCATTTGTCTTTGCCTTTGCAATACCACAGAAGCAATGCATGGTCAATGTACAGCAATGACACACCTGTGTGAACAGCCAGGAGACCCCCCCATGTTATGTTACATAGTTACATAGTTAGTACGGTCGAAAAAAGACATATGTCCATCAAGTTCAACCAGGGAATTAAGGGGTAGGGGTGTGGCGCGATATTGGGGAAGGGATGAGATTTTATATTTCTTCATAAGCATTAATCTTATTTTGTCAATTAGGAACATTCAGCACCCACCCGCTATCAAGGCAGCTGCCTATCATGTCATGCCCTACCTGCACAGGTGTGCTGGCTACTCAAATGATCCAATTAAGGAGGCCATTTAGTCAGCAGCAGCAGAAGTCCTGTGCCTGGACGCTCCAACAGCGGCCAGACACAAGCAGAAGCAGCAGAAGCAGCAGCAGCACCACCTTTTGTTTTTTGGCTGCAGCAGCAGCAGCAGCAGCAGCAAGGCCCACAGGGCTGGCTAGCTGGCTAGCCAGCAAGCAGGTAGCAATGAAAGTAGGAATCTTTCTTTTTAACCCTGTAAGGGGGTGGTGCACTGTACCCGAAGATACTGCCATATCGGGTCAATGCATAGGGCGACGGAAGCAAGCTTCGAAATCGGCCCCCGTTCTCAAAAATCCATTTAATATATGGTCCCCAGATAGGGGACGTATCAGATATTAAACTGATAAGAACAGATACTACACTTGATCTTAGCCAAAAGGCCGAGAAGCGATAACCGTGAAAGGGGCGGGCCCAACAAGGTCCCCTTCATGGGCACTATCACTGCTTGCTGTCAGGGAGGCTGCCAGACAATTTTCCATGCACACTCTGGGCTGGGGGGCAGTCAACCACCAGTACACACAGCAGAACCTAAACCCATACCATTATTGCTAAGCAGCAAGACAGGGGCCCATTGCACTCCCACGGGGCCTTTTTAAATGCAATCCATAACCCGGATTTGCCAGGAACCCTTCTTACTCCTCCTACTTGCATGTGACACTGGGCTTAGGATCTGCATAGGAAACACACACACAAGCACACACCTACCTTTGTTGCCTGCAGATGCCTCCTTGGCTGTCCCCAAACGGTATCAAACCAACACCCACGGGAAGCTGTAAGCATAGAGGACATGCCTGCACCCCATTGGACTTACCTGTGTGGGTTAAATCCGGGTTATTTGACAACCTATGGCGGTGATGGTTCTGCTCAGGCAGAGCAGTGCTGATGCTCCTCATAAAGCTGTCGCTGCTGTGAAGGTTCTAGGTGACATCACAATCCCTATGGTTACATACACGACAAAGCTGGGTTGTTGTTGTTTACACTCTGCAAGGCCTGTGGAAGTGAGTGACATCATAGCACTGTAGTTCTGAGGGTTCTAGATGGATGCAACAATCTCCTGTTGCTTCTATGAAGGCCATAATAGACGACATCACCAAACAGCTCCATAGTCACATACACAGCAAAGGAGAGATGTTGTTTACACCTAGTGATGTCAGTGGTATTGAGTGACATCACAGCACAGTGCTAAGGCTCCTGGGCCTGGACACAGCAGCGGCTGCAATATCTCAACGGAGAATACGTTTATATATATGTGTGTGTGTGCGCGTATATATATATATATATATATATATATATATATATATATATATATATTTCTCCGCCGAAATCACTTTTAAACCCATTTCCACCTTTTTTTCCCTTCTCTTCCTCTTACTTTTTTTTCACGTTTTTTTACGTTTTTCTCCTTTTCGCCTCTTTTCTGGGCGTATTATTCTTCTTTTTCTTCTTTTTTTTCGTCTAATGCATACCCCATCAGTGCAGCAATGCTTATTCAATACCGCCAGCAGATGGAGACACTGGGGGATAATTTTCTAAGGATTTATACTGATTTTTCCTGTCTGAATTTGTCGCACAGAAAGTTGCAGGCCAAATATGTGTGACATTTCTGCGACTTTAGCTTCTAGAGCATTTTTACAACATTATACATAGGTGCTGAATACATAAAAAGCGACTGTTCAGCGACAGACAAGTCGCATCGGCTGAAAGTAGGCCAGAATGTCAGTCCATGTTGGAGCAGGTTTAGATACAGTCTAAAGCATAGATCTCAAAGTCTGTGCACAGAATTTAGCAAGGGCCTCGCACCTTCTGATGCATCAGGTAGGTGCACTATAGCATAGCCTAACCCTCTGTACTTTGGTCTATATTGATGCGGGACATAGACAGCCAGCTGATGACCAATCCATTAGTGCAATGGATGGCTGGAAGCATTTGTCTTTGCCTTTGCAATACCACAGAAGCAATGCATGGTCAATGTACAGCAATGACACACCTGTGTGAACAGCCAGGAGACCCCCCCATGTTATGTTACATAGTTACATAGTTAGTACGGTCGAAAAAAGACATATGTCCATCAAGTTCAACCAGGGAATTAAGGGGTAGGGGTGTGGCGCGATATTGGGGAAGGGATGAGATTTTATATTTCTTCATAAGCATTAATCTTATTTTGTCAATTAGGAACATTCAGCACCCACCCGCTATCAAGGCAGCTGCCTATCATGTCATGCCCTACCTGCACAGGTGTGCTGGCTACTCAAATGATCCAATTAAGGAGGCCATTTAGTCAGCAGCAGCAGAAGTCCTGTGCCTGGACGCTCCAACAGCGGCCAGACACAAGCAGAAGCAGCAGAAGCAGCAGCAGCACCACCTTTTGTTTTTTGGCTGCAGCAGCAGCAGCAGCAGCAGCAAGGCCCACAGGGCTGGCTAGCTGGCTAGCCAGCAAGCAGGTAGCAATGAAAGTAGGAATCTTTCTTTTTAACCCTGTAAGGGGGTGGTGCACTGTACCCGAAGATACTGCCATATCGGGTCAATGCATAGGGCGACGGAAGCAAGCTTCGAAATCGGCCCCCGTTCTCAAAAATCCATTTAATATATGGTCCCCAGATAGGGGACGTATCAGATATTAAACTGATAAGAACAGATACTACACTTGATCTTAGCCAAAAGGCCGAGAAGCGATAACCGTGAAAGGGGCGGGCCCAACAAGGTCCCCTTCATGGGCACTATCACTGCTTGCTGTCAGGGAGGCTGCCAGACAATTTTCCATGCACACTCTGGGCTGGGGGGCAGTCAACCACCAGTACACACAGCAGAACCTAAACCCATACCATTATTGCTAAGCAGCAAGACAGGGGCCCATTGCACTCCCACGGGGCCTTTTTAAATGCAATCCATAACCCGGATTTGCCAGGAACCCTTCTTACTCCTCCTACTTGCATGTGACACTGGGCTTAGGATCTGCATAGGAAACACACACACAAGCACACACCTACCTTTGTTGCCTGCAGATGCCTCCTTGGCTGTCCCCAAACGGTATCAAACCAACACCCACGGGAAGCTGTAAGCATAGAGGACATGCCTGCACCCCATTGGACTTACCTGTGTGGGTTAAATCCGGGTTATTTGACAACCTATGGCGGTGATGGTTCTGCTCAGGCAGAGCAGTGCTGATGCTCCTCATAAAGCTGTCGCTGCTGTGAAGGTTCTAGGTGACATCACAATCCCTATGGTTACATACACGACAAAGCTGGGTTGTTGTTGTTTACACTCTGCAAGGCCTGTGGAAGTGAGTGACATCATAGCACTGTAGTTCTGAGGGTTCTAGATGGATGCAACAATCTCCTGTTGCTTCTATGAAGGCCATAATAGACGACATCACCAAACAGCTCCATAGTCACATACACAGCAAAGGAGAGATGTTGTTTACACCTAGTGATGTCAGTGGTATTGAGTGACATCACAGCACAGTGCTAAGGCTCCTGGGCCTGGACACAGCAGCGGCTGCAATATCTCAACGGAGAATACGTTTATATATATGTGTGTGTGTGCGCGTATATATATATATATATATATATATATATATATATATATATATATATATATTTCTCCGCCGAAATCACTTTTAAACCCATTTCCACCTTTTTTTCCCTTCTCTTCCTCTTACTTTTTTTTCACGTTTTTTTACGTTTTTCTCCTTTTCGCCTCTTTTCTGGGCGTATTATTCTTCTTTTTCTTCTTTTTTTTCGTCTAATGCATACCCCATCAGTGCAGCAATGCTTATTCAATACCGCCAGCAGATGGAGACACTGGGGGATAATTTTCTAAGGATTTATACTGATTTTTCCTGTCTGAATTTGTCGCACAGAAAGTTGCAGGCCAAATATGTGTGATATTTCTGCGACTTTAGCTTCTAGAGCATTTTTACAACATTATACATAGGTGCTGAATACATAAAAAGCGACTGTTCAGCGACAGACAAGTCGCATCGGCTGAAAGTAGGCCAGAATGTCAGTCCATGTTGGAGCAGGTTTAGATACAGTCTAAAGCATAGATCTCAAAGTCTGTGCACAGAATTTAGCAAGGGCCTCGCACCTTCTGATGCATCAGGTAGGTGCACTATAGCATAGCCTAACCCTCTGTACTTTGGTCTATATTGATGCGGGACATAGACAGCCAGCTGATGACCAATCCATTAGTGCAATGGATGGCTGGAAGCATTTGTCTTTGCCTTTGCAATACCACAGAAGCAATGCATGGTCAATGTACAGCAATGACACACCTGTGTGAACAGCCAGGAGACCCCCCCATGTTATGTTACATAGTTACATAGTTAGTACGGTCGAAAAAAGACATATGTCCATCAAGTTCAACCAGGGAATTAAGGGGTAGGGGTGTGGCGCGATATTGGGGAAGGGATGAGATTTTATATTTCTTCATAAGCATTAATCTTATTTTGTCAATTAGGAACATTCAGCACCCACCCGCTATCAAGGCAGCTGCCTATCATGTCATGCCCTACCTGCACAGGTGTGCTGGCTACTCAAATGATCCAATTAAGGAGGCCATTTAGTCAGCAGCAGCAGAAGTCCTGTGCCTGGACGCTCCAACAGCGGCCAGACACAAGCAGAAGCAGCAGAAGCAGCAGCAGCACCACCTTTTGTTTTTTGGCTGCAGCAGCAGCAGCAGCAGCAGCAAGGCCCACAGGGCTGGCTAGCTGGCTAGCCAGCAAGCAGGTAGCAATGAAAGTAGGAATCTTTCTTTTTAACCCTGTAAGGGGGTGGTGCACTGTACCCGAAGATACTGCCATATCGGGTCAATGCATAGGGCGACGGAAGCAAGCTTCGAAATCGGCCCCCGTTCTCAAAAATCCATTTAATATATGGTCCCCAGATAGGGGACGTATCAGATATTAAACTGATAAGAACAGATACTACACTTGATCTTAGCCAAAAGGCCGAGAAGCGATAACCGTGAAAGGGGCGGGCCCAACAAGGTCCCCTTCATGGGCACTATCACTGCTTGCTGTCAGGGAGGCTGCCAGACAATTTTCCATGCACACTCTGGGCTGGGGGGCAGTCAACCACCAGTACACACAGCAGAACCTAAACCCATACCATTATTGCTAAGCAGCAAGACAGGGGCCCATTGCACTCCCACGGGGCCTTTTTAAATGCAATCCATAACCCGGATTTGCCAGGAACCCTTCTTACTCCTCCTACTTGCATGTGACACTGGGCTTAGGATCTGCATAGGAAACACACACACAAGCACACACCTACCTTTGTTGCCTGCAGATGCCTCCTTGGCTGTCCCCAAACGGTATCAAACCAACACCCACGGGAAGCTGTAAGCATAGAGGACATGCCTGCACCCCATTGGACTTACCTGTGTGGGTTAAATCCGGGTTATTTGACAACCTATGGCGGTGATGGTTCTGCTCAGGCAGAGCAGTGCTGATGCTCCTCATAAAGCTGTCGCTGCTGTGAAGGTTCTAGGTGACATCACAATCCCTATGGTTACATACACGACAAAGCTGGGTTGTTGTTGTTTACACTCTGCAAGGCCTGTGGAAGTGAGTGACATCATAGCACTGTAGTTCTGAGGGTTCTAGATGGATGCAACAATCTCCTGTTGCTTCTATGAAGGCCATAATAGACGACATCACCAAACAGCTCCATAGTCACATACACAGCAAAGGAGAGATGTTGTTTACACCTAGTGATGTCAGTGGTATTGAGTGACATCACAGCACAGTGCTAAGGCTCCTGGGCCTGGACACAGCAGCGGCTGCAATATCTCAACGGAGAATACGTTTATATATATGTGTGTGTGTGCGCGTATATATATATATATATATATATATATATATATATATATATATATATTTCTCCGCCGAAATCACTTTTAAACCCATTTCCACCTTTTTTTCCCTTCTCTTCCTCTTACTTTTTTTTCACGTTTTTTTACGTTTTTCTCCTTTTCGCCTCTTTTCTGGGCGTATTATTCTTCTTTTTCTTCTTTTTTTTCGTCTAATGCATACCCCATCAGTGCAGCAATGCTTATTCAATACCGCCAGCAGATGGAGACACTGGGGGATAATTTTCTAAGGATTTATACTGATTTTTCCTGTCTGAATTTGTCGCACAGAAAGTTGCAGGCCAAATATGTGTGACATTTCTGCGACTTTAGCTTCTAGAGCATTTTTACAACATTATACATAGGTGCTGAATACATAAAAAGCGACTGTTCAGCGACAGACAAGTCGCATCGGCTGAAAGTAGGCCAGAATGTCAGTCCATGTTGGAGCAGGTTTAGATACAGTCTAAAGCATAGATCTCAAAGTCTGTGCACAGAATTTAGCAAGGGCCTCGCACCTTCTGATGCATCAGGTAGGTGCACTATAGCATAGCCTAACCCTCTGTACTTTGGTCTATATTGATGCGGGACATAGACAGCCAGCTGATGACCAATCCATTAGTGCAATGGATGGCTGGAAGCATTTGTCTTTGCCTTTGCAATACCACAGAAGCAATGCATGGTCAATGTACAGCAATGACACACCTGTGTGAACAGCCAGGAGACCCCCCCATGTTATGTTACATAGTTACATAGTTAGTACGGTCGAAAAAAGACATATGTCCATCAAGTTCAACCAGGGAATTAAGGGGTAGGGGTGTGGCGCGATATTGGGGAAGGGATGAGATTTTATATTTCTTCATAAGCATTAATCTTATTTTGTCAATTAGGAACATTCAGCACCCACCCGCTATCAAGGCAGCTGCCTATCATGTCATGCCCTACCTGCACAGGTGTGCTGGCTACTCAAATGATCCAATTAAGGAGGCCATTTAGTCAGCAGCAGCAGAAGTCCTGTGCCTGGACGCTCCAACAGCGGCCAGACACAAGCAGAAGCAGCAGAAGCAGCAGCAGCACCACCTTTTGTTTTTTGGCTGCAGCAGCAGCAGCAGCAGCAGCAAGGCCCACAGGGCTGGCTAGCTGGCTAGCCAGCAAGCAGGTAGCAATGAAAGTAGGAATCTTTCTTTTTAACCCTGTAAGGGGGTGGTGCACTGTACCCGAAGATACTGCCATATCGGGTCAATGCATAGGGCGACGGAAGCAAGCTTCGAAATCGGCCCCCGTTCTCAAAAATCCATTTAATATATGGTCCCCAGATAGGGGACGTATCAGATATTAAACTGATAAGAACAGATACTACACTTGATCTTAGCCAAAAGGCCGAGAAGCGATAACCGTGAAAGGGGCGGGCCCAACAAGGTCCCCTTCATGGGCACTATCACTGCTTGCTGTCAGGGAGGCTGCCAGACAATTTTCCATGCACACTCTGGGCTGGGGGGCAGTCAACCACCAGTACACACAGCAGAACCTAAACCCATACCATTATTGCTAAGCAGCAAGACAGGGGCCCATTGCACTCCCACGGGGCCTTTTTAAATGCAATCCATAACCCGGATTTGCCAGGAACCCTTCTTACTCCTCCTACTTGCATGTGACACTGGGCTTAGGATCTGCATAGGAAACACACACACAAGCACACACCTACCTTTGTTGCCTGCAGATGCCTCCTTGGCTGTCCCCAAACGGTATCAAACCAACACCCACGGGAAGCTGTAAGCATAGAGGACATGCCTGCACCCCATTGGACTTACCTGTGTGGGTTAAATCCGGGTTATTTGACAACCTATGGCGGTGATGGTTCTGCTCAGGCAGAGCAGTGCTGATGCTCCTCATAAAGCTGTCGCTGCTGTGAAGGTTCTAGGTGACATCACAATCCCTATGGTTACATACACGACAAAGCTGGGTTGTTGTTGTTTACACTCTGCAAGGCCTGTGGAAGTGAGTGACATCATAGCACTGTAGTTCTGAGGGTTCTAGATGGATGCAACAATCTCCTGTTGCTTCTATGAAGGCCATAATAGACGACATCACCAAACAGCTCCATAGTCACATACACAGCAAAGGAGAGATGTTGTTTACACCTAGTGATGTCAGTGGTATTGAGTGACATCACAGCACAGTGCTAAGGCTCCTGGGCCTGGACACAGCAGCGGCTGCAATATCTCAACGGAGAATACATTTATATATATGTGTGTGTGTGCGCGTATATATATATATATATATATATATATATATATATATATATATATATTTCTCCGCCGAAATCACTTTTAAACCCATTTCCACCTTTTTTTCCCTTCTCTTCCTCTTACTTTTTTTTCACGTTTTTTTACGTTTTTCTCCTTTTCGCCTCTTTTCTGGGCGTATTATTCTTCTTTTTCTTCTTTTTTTTCGTCTAATGCATACCCCATCAGTGCAGCAATGCTTATTCAATACCGCCAGCAGATGGAGACACTGGGGGATAATTTTCTAAGGATTTATACTGATTTTTCCTGTCTGAATTTGTCGCACAGAAAGTTGCAGGCCAAATATGTGTGACATTTCTGCGACTTTAGCTTCTAGAGCATTTTTACAACATTATACATAGGTGCTGAATACATAAAAAGCGACTGTTCAGCGACAGACAAGTCGCATCGGCTGAAAGTAGGCCAGAATGTCAGTCCATGTTGGAGCAGGTTTAGATACAGTCTAAAGCATAGATCTCAAAGTCTGTGCACAGAATTTAGCAAGGGCCTCGCACCTTCTGATGCATCAGGTAGGTGCACAATAGCATAGCCTAACCCTCTGTACTTTGGTCTATATTGATGCGGGACATAGACAGCCAGCTGATGACCAATCCATTAGTGCAATGGATGGCTGGAAGCATTTGTCTTTGCCTTTGCAATACCACAGAAGCAATGCATGGTCAATGTACAGCAATGACACACCTGTGTGAACAGCCAGGAGACCCCCCCATGTTATGTTACATAGTTACATAGTTAGTACGGTCGAAAAAAGACATATGTCCATCAAGTTCAACCAGGGAATTAAGGGGTAGGGGTGTGGCGCGATATTGGGGAAGGGATGAGATTTTATATTTCTTCATAAGCATTAATCTTATTTTGTCAATTAGGAACATTCAGCACCCACCCGCTATCAAGGCAGCTGCCTATCATGTCATGCCCTACCTGCACAGGTGTGCTGGCTACTCAAATGATCCAATTAAGGAGGCCATTTAGTCAGCAGCAGCAGAAGTCCTGTGCCTGGACGCTCCAACAGCGGCCAGACACAAGCAGAAGCAGCAGAAGCAGCAGCAGCACCACCTTTTGTTTTTTGGCTGCAGCAGCAGCAGCAGCAGCAGCAGCAAGGCCCACAGGGCTGGCTAGCTGGCTAGCCAGCAAGCAGGTAGCAATGAAAGTAGGAATCTTTCTTTTTAACCCTGTAAGGGGGTGGTGCACTGTACCCGAAGATACTGCCATATCGGGTCAATGCATAGGGCGACGGAAGCAAGCTTCGAAATCGGCCCCCGTTCTCAAAAATCCATTTAATATATGGTCCCCAGATAGGGGACGTATCAGATATTAAACTGATAAGAACAGATACTACACTTGATCTTAGCCAAAAGGCCGAGAAGCGATAACCGTGAAAGGGGCGGGCCCAACAAGGTCCCCTTCATGGGCACTATCACTGCTTGCTGTCAGGGAGGCTGCCAGACAATTTTCCATGCACACTCTGGGCTGGGGGGCAGTCAACCACCAGTACACACAGCAGAACCTAAACCCATACCATTATTGCTAAGCAGCAAGACAGGGGCCCATTGCACTCCCACGGGGCCTTTTTAAATGCAATCCATAACCCGGATTTGCCAGGAACCCTTCTTACTCCTCCTACTTGCATGTGACACTGGGCTTAGGATCTGCATAGGAAACACACACACAAGCACACACCTACCTTTGTTGCCTGCAGATGCCTCCTTGGCTGTCCCCAAACGGTATCAAACCAACACCCACGGGAAGCTGTAAGCATAGAGGACATGCCTGCACCC
>NW_026608236.1:0-80447 GCF_029499605.1 Hyla sarda
CACTTCCGCAACGTCCCTCCGCAGATCCGGCCGCACAGCATTGCACAGGTAAAGTTTTAGACTGGGACTGGGAGTCAGCCTCAGAGTCAGTAAGACAGGGTGCTGTGCTGAGCGGCATGGTGCGGGCGTGCGGCCCGCACTCCCGCTCAGCGGTGCCGGCACTGAACAGAACAGGAGTTTTTTGGTTTTTTTAGGTTAGTGTGACGACAGGAATGAAAAATACCGGCCATTGCCGGTATTTCTCATCCAAACTTACCGGCACAGACCTGAATCTGAATGAAAATACCGGCAGGGTGGCAACCCTAGGGGGGGTGCTGTTGGACGGGCGCACAGCGCTGGTGAATGCGGGGGGGGGGGGGGGGGGGCACCCCCCGCACCCGGGTCGCAACGCCACTGGACTGTGGTCCTCCCGACTCACCCATCCCCGGCGCTAATACAAGCAAATGTCTGGCAGTGAGAAACTTTATTTACAGCTCGTGTACGCTGTTTTCCTGAGCCAGGTTTGACATTGCTTATATTTATAAGTTTTTTAAGCGTGAAGCGACTTTTGTGCGAAAGTTGCACTTGATAAATTCAGGAATATTGCATGTTCCAAAATGAAAATAGCATACCAATGCAAGATTTGTAGATTTTGCTTTTCTCGCTTGTCTGTTAAAAAGTCTCCCATAAATGCAAAATGTCTCACGTGCGACATTTTGTGAGACAATTATAAGCAAAAAAAATAAAAATGCATAAATCCTTTGATAAATGTCTCCCATAGGGATTTCCACCTGACATTACAGATTAAACTTCAAACTGTCTGTTCATTCAAGTCTCTGGGAGAGACTCAATCAAAAGATTAGGGTTTCCTAACCTACTTCTATTGTCTAATGGAGCAAGTTACAGAGATTGTCAAAGTACCTTTATTATATGTCCATGATGCATCGTTTTTATAATTAAAGGAGAAGTCCCATGTGGGAAAATCTATCTATAAGGGAGAGCTGGAGATACAAGGGAGGAGGGACCTCCGCTTTATGCGCGAGGAGAGCCAGAGCACCGTACAGGAGATCCCAGGGGGTCCCAGCGGTTGGACCCCCTGTGATCAGACACTTATCCCCTATTTTCTTACATGGGACTTCTCCTTTAATTTTTAGTGCAGTGGGGTGTTACTTTAACCCCTTAAGGACTCAGACCATTTTGGCCTTAAGGACTCAGACAATTTAATTTTTACGTTTTCATTTTTTCCTCCTCGCCTTCTAAAAATCATAACTCTTTTATATTTTCATCCACAGACTAGTATGAGGGCTTGTTTTTTGCGCGACCAGTTGTCCTTTGTAATGACATCACTCATTATATCATAAAATGTATGGCGCAACCAAAAAACACTATTTTTGTGGGGAAATTAAAACGAAAAACGCAATTTTGCTAATTTTGGAAGGTTTTGTTTTCACGCCGTACAATTTATGGTAAAAATGACATGTGTTCTTTATTCTGAGGGTCAATACGATTAAAATGATACCCATTATTATATACTTTTATATTATTGTTGCGCTTAAAAAAACATCACAAACTTTTTAACCAAATTAGTACGTTTATAATCCCTTTATTTTGATGACCTCTAACTTTTTTATTTTTCCGTATAAGTGGCGGTATGGGGGCTCATTTTTTGCGCCATGATCTGTACTTTTTTTTGATACCACATTTGCATATAAAAAACTTTTAATACATTTTTTATAATTTTTTTTTAATAAAATGTATTAAAAAAGTAGGAATTTTGGACATTTTTAATTTTTTTTCGTTCACGCCTTTCACCGTACGGGATCATTAACATTTTATTTTAATAGTTCGGACATTTACGCACGCGGCGATACCAAATATGTCTATAAAAAATGTTTTTTACGCTTTTTGGGGGTAAAATAGGAAAAAACGGACGTTTTACTTTTTTATTGGGGGAGGGGATTTTTCACTTTTTTTTTACTTTTACATTTTTGTACATTTTTTTTTACACTTGAATAGTCCCCAGCAGCAGCGCTGCGGGCGATCCGATCGTTCATTTAAATCGCGAACTGCCGCAGATGCCGGGATCTGTATTGATCCCGGCACCTGAGGGGTTAATGGCGGACGCCCGCGAGATCGCGGGCGTCGGCCATTGCCGGCGTGTCCCTGGCTGCGATCAGCAGCCGGGATCAGCCGCGCATGACACGGGCATCGCTCCGATGCCCGCGGTTATGCTTAGGACGTAAATGTACGTCCTGGTGCGTTAAGTACCACCTCACCAGGACGTACATTTACGTCCTGCGTCCTTAAGGGGTTAACCTTAGGTGCAGTGATCCACCCTCTCCTAAAGTCTGGTACTTCCAGACATGAGTAATGTCACTAACAATGATAAATATTCATCAGGAGGCATAGTTACAGAAGTAAGCAGGCGGATCACTGAACCAACTTCTGTGCACCAAACAGGTTAAATTGCATATTACTAAAAATGGATTTAATAGAAAAATGACACGATGGGGACACATAATAAAAGGTACCCAGACACTGTACATTCTCTATTTGACCTTACTAGCAGGTTAAGAAGCTCTAATACAAATGAATTATGATTGCTGTACAGTAATACAAGATAAGCAGAATTTGTAAAAGACAAAAAAAAAATATTACGTATTGGATGTGGCTGAATTATAACACTTTGGAAATATTATACTAGCTGAACAAGGTACAGCAGTCGGCACAACCGAGGAGCGCTAAGTCTTCCACACACTAATGGGTTAAGAGCAACAGCTCTCAACAGAATGTAAAGTTCTAAGAAACAAGTCCATAATGAGAAGAAGAAGAGGCACTCACCAGGTAAAATGCACAATTCCATACTTTTTTCAGTGCAGTAGTAGCATAAAAACTGAAGAAGGTTCAGACACCAGGGTCCACAGCATGGATACAGCTATAACCTTACTGTGGACCCTGGTGTCTGCACGTGCTTCAGTTTTATAAGGTAACCATGAATGAAAGAATAAACGTAACAACTTTATTAAACATATATAAAATTGACATGCAGCATTAAAAATTTATAAAGGTAAAGACAGTCTCAAGAAAGAAAAGATGAGGGGTATACTCCAGAGTATCCAGAGCAGGTAGCAGGGACACAAACATTGAATATATGGTAGCCTAAGTATGATTCAGTCCAGGGTGGCTGCATACAGCAAGCAAGGATATATACATATAAAGGCACTAGTAAACACCATATATAGATAGCATAATAAAAAGAAAGCATAGGTATAGGAAACAAGTTGTGCACCCTGTATGGAGATACCTCACCTCAGCCCCAAATGCACGTTTTCGCCCGTTTGCTTAGTCAGGGTGCATGTCTACACCCCCTGATGAGGCATTGGTATAGGAAACAAGTTGTGCACCCTATATGGAGATACCTCACCTCAGTCCCAAACGCACGTTTTCACCCGTTTGCTTCGTCAGGGGGCGTGTATACACGCCCCCTGACGAAGCAAACGGGCGAAAACGGGCGGTTGGGACTGAGGTGAGGTATCTCCACATACAGGGTGCACAACTTGTTTCCTATACCTATGCTTTTTCATTATGCTATCTCTATATGGTGTTTACTAGTGGCTTTATATGTATATATCCATGCTTGCTGTATGCAGCCACCCTGGATTGAATTATACTTAGGCTACCATATATTCAGTGTTTGTGTCCCTGCTACCTGCCCTGGATACTCTGGAGTATACCCCTCATCTTTTCTTTCTTGATACTGTCTTTGCCTTTATGAATTTTTAATGCTGTATGTCAATTTTATATATGTTAAATAAAGTTGTTACATTGATTCTTTCATTCATGGTTACCTTGTGGCCTCTTTTTTGGTGGCCATAGGACATAGTATCTATAGCCTGATCTATTTTTGTGGTGCTTCAGTTTTATGCTACTGCTGTACTGAAAATAAATGTGAAATTGTGTACTTTACCTGCCTCTCCTGCGTGACATTCTGCCCATGGAAATATCAGACTATTCAGCTATGCAGCACTTAGGACCTAAAAAAGATATTTTGAAATGGGCTCTTTTTGTATTTTTGAATAGACCACCAGCTATAACGTAATTATGTAAAAGATGGATTTCCTTCAATGATCCACAAAAAGACATTTGAGAATAAGCACCACTGTCAATAAATATATGCTCCTAATCTAAAAGAAAAAAAATTCAAAAATACAGGCTGCATACTTCATTCATTGCAATATGAGGCAGACAGGAGAAGACTTGGATTCCTGCAGCCCTTTACCGCCCTTCTGCAGATGTCAGCTGCAGGAGGTGATAAATAAATTAGAAAATTAGATATGACTAGATAAATACACAGATATATAAATAGACAGATGTAAAATAAATTGAATGTCTTACCCAAATCAAATTGCAAGCTGTAAGTGTCTGTCTAGACATCTCACTATTCAATACAGTCCTGTGATCACAGCAGCCTTCACACTGATTCAGGTAGGTACTCTCTCCCTGTCTGTAGTGTGAGAGGGGCGTGGCCAGAAAAGTGTACTGAAAGGGGAGGAGTTACCAATGTAAGGCTTTGTTCACATCTGCATGGTCACATTTGTTTTCTTGTTTTGTCACAGGAGTAGAAAGACAAAAACGAAGACGTCCTATCTCTTTCACACAATGGACACCAACAGAATATGGTGGATTATGCTGACTTGTGAAAGGATCCATTAAGTTCCGTTGTGGTGTCCATCTTTTTCACGAGAGGAACAGTACTGCATGCCGCGCTATTTATCCTGTCCAATATGACAGAATCTGTGGATGAGACTCCAATTGCTCATGATCAGAGCTTTTGTGAGTACCAGACTTGTAGAAAGAGTGACCGAGCTTCAGCTTCACTTGATCTGCTTCATGGAAGACCATGCTGACAACTTAAAGGGGTATTGCGGCTTTATACATCTTATCCACTATCCAAAGGATAGGGGATAAGATGTATGATGGCAGGGAACCCGCCACTGGAGACCCCCGTGATCTTGGTGCAGCCCCCAGCATTCTGTGCCAGGTGCTGCCTCCGAGATGGGACATGACGTCGCGGCCACGGCCCCTAGTGATGTCATGCCACGCCCCCTCTGGATAGGGGATAAGATGTATAAAGCTGGAATACCCCTTTAAAGATCAGTAAGAAGGTGAGGTCTGAAATAGAGACTGCTGTGCTTAGAAGGGAACGGTTTCACAAAAGGATGAGGATCTGAGAGCACGGTGAAGTTCTGGAGATATTCTTTAATAACCTTACCTCCTATGATCTAAAAGGTGTCCAAACTTCAATGCACCCCCAAACTGGATGAATGCATGTATAATAGAACAAATGAGCTTCATAAAGTAATACACAAAATAAATATACTAAGTAGGAAAGTAGTAGCAGGCAAGTATCTCATTCCTCATAGCTGTAGAAGTGGCAAATTCTAACCAAGAAGCATCAATCACTCCCTTTTTTCTAGCTTTCAGAATTTTCCAAAGAATTGTTTCATGGTAAAGAGGTACTCCACCTGCCAGCGTTCGGAAGTAAATGTTCAGTAGTAAAGTAGTAGCAGGCAAGTATCTCATTCCTCATAGTTGTACAAGTGGCAAATTCTAACCAAGAAGCATCAAACGCTGTTTTCACGATGTGGAGTTGGCCACGCCCCCTCCCATAGAATTGCATTGGGGTGTGGCTGTGATGTCACGAGGGGGCGTGGCTGACCCGCAGCGTGAAAACAGCGTTCCGAACTTCCGAACGCCGGCCAATGGAGTACCCCTTTAACAAATCCAATACCCGTATAGATCAAAACACAATTACCTCTTTAGATGAATATCCCGGAACAAGTCTTGCAACACTGTCCCAGTTAATAGGCTGGGGGACCCCCACCAGGGAATACAGAATCATGTCCAAAACCATCTGGTTATTGTCATAGGGAAAATTATTGTTCTCTGAATACCCCCGACTCATCTTGTCTGATATCAGCTAGAAAAGATAAAGAACAGTAACAAGCACCGTAAACAACAACATCTGTAATAAATATAGTAAGAAAGTGATATTTGCTATAAATGTACAAGTTTTCTATTGTTTTCGGACTTCATTCTGTGAATTGCTATATACTTGGTCATATAATACGCAGTCTTGGTAAAAGAACATGCAGTAAAGCCAACAGTAATATGTTTAATAGCTGTAAGGTTACCTGTGCAGAGAAGAAGGTGCGGTGCTGAGAGAAGAATGCTAGCACAAGGTCCCTGCAGTACGCCAGAGGAAGGATGTGTAGGCTGGCACTGCAGACAGGAGAGGATGCTGGCAGGGTGGTACTTCCAGCCGCTTCATCCAATCATACCAGCCCTGTCTCCACAAACCTGGGACGTGAAAAAGGGCAGAACCCGTGTCATTCCAATTAGTGCTTCTATATAATGTAGTGACAGGATGGCAGCACTGCTTCTCCTAAAGGACGCACATGCTGCCAGCCTTGTATAACCCTTTGGCTGCCAAGACAGCTGCAATGCAGAAAAAAGCAAAGAATGAACAAAGAAAGCTGTCACATTAATAAAAAGGCTAATTTCTTTTTTATTGCACAGCAGTTCTCAGGGAAGTCATGTGAACGCGTCTCCTTTTTCACTCTTTCCCACCCCCTCAGCCCAAACCTATACAGGTGGTAATTAGCCAGACTAGGGCCATTTCACTCCTAGCAGCCTCCCAGTCTGACTGGGAGAGCAAGGTAAGTGAGCCATTACACCTTGTTCACACTGGTGTGGTGCATGGCGGCGTTTGTTGCTGCCGTGGCGCTGTGTTTGCGGGCGGGTGCGGCCTATAGACTGGTTTGAGAGGCATTGGGGCCGCTTTGCCAGTGGGTCGCTCCCCCCCCCTTGGGCACCTGTGTCGCGGCGGTGGTGGTCGCCGCCCCGTGCTACGCCATTTTATGCTAGGGACGTTAGGGACCCACTCTGAATAGGTGGCCTTGACGTGGCGAGTGGGCTTGTACTTTTTGATCAAAAATGTATACTAACAACCTGTTAGTTTTTGATATTGTGCTGAGAAGCAATCAGATCATTATACAAGATTGTAGATGTGCGCTATGTCTGTATTCTACTCAAATTCATATTGAGATTTGTAAATTACTTCTATTAAAAAATCTTAATCCTTCCAGTACTTATCAGCTGTTATATGTTCCACAGGAAGTTCTTTTCTTTTTGAATTTCCTTTCAGCCTGGCCACAGTGCTCTCTGCTGACACCTCTGTCCATTTTAGGAACTGTCCAGAGCAGGATAGGTTTGCTATGGAGATGTCCCCTACTCCAGACAGTTCCTGACATGAACAGAGGTGTCAGCAGAGAGCACTGTGGTCAGACAGAAAAGAAATTCAAAAAGAAAAGAACTTCCTCTGGGGCATACAGCAGCTGAGAAGTACTGGAAGGATTAAGATTTTTAAATAGAAGTAATTTACTAATAAACTTCAAAAGCAGAGAGTAGGAAAAGAATCGCACTCACCACATAGTGTGTCCCAGGGTATTCAGATGTTTATTCTATAAGAAATAATAGCAGCAAGAAACAGGAACGTTTCAACAGAGCGGGAAGTGAGAGCGACCGCTCTCGAGACTCAGGGGCACACAGGTGGGTGGCGACTAGTTTCGCGTCATCTGACGCTTCTTCCGGCCGCCTGGCCGGAAGAAGCATCAGATGACGCGAAACTAGTCGCCACTGGTGGGTGGGTGCGATTCTTTTCCTACTCTCTGCTTTTGAAGTTGATTTGCTACACACGTACTTTTTCTGACGCCGCACCACCATTGTCTCCCTACCACAGCAGCTTTTGATAATCAGGCAGTTCATTAATCCAGATATTCACTAGAGACTGTCTTACAATTGCTCTAGCACTGCCTGACAGCTAATCTTTTTTGCTGCTTAATTTACAAATCTGTTTAACTTTCTGGCACCATGTGATTAATTAAAAAAAAAAAAAAAGTTTTCTAGGGGAGTGCCCCTTTAAGACAATTGCAAACCCTCATATAGGAGGATAGACATTCCAAGAGGAAAGCCTCTGTCTGACAGTACAGATAACCACAAAGGAACATTTCTCATCTACAGGTGGAGTTCCCAGGAAGGTCTCCACTAGAGATGAGAGAACTTACAGTAAATTCGATTCGTCACGAACTTCTCGGCTCGGCAGTTGATGACTTATCCTGCGTAAATTAGTTCAGCCTTCAGGTGCTCCGGTGGACTGGAGACTCTTTCCTAGGACTGTATCCACCTTTTCCAGCCCACCGGCGCACCTGAAACCTGAACTAATTTATGCAGGATAAGTCATCAACTGCCGAGCCGAGAAGTTCGTGACAAATCGAATTTACTGTAAGTTGGCTCATCTCTAGTCTCCACCTCTATTGCAGATCCAGGTTTACAGCATAGCTTATAGGCACAGAAGAACTTCAGTGTTATCTCCCCAAATATGATACATAGAAGCACCAACACATGAAATGAATGGATTAGATACAGATAAAAGTGCCATTTATTCATGTAAGACGGAGCTGCCACAGAATCACTTCTGAGGACCTCCCTATTAAATATTAACATTAGATATTGAACCTTAATGCAATAATCGCAGTGCAGAGATAAATCGGAGATAAGAACAAGTTTTAGCTTCGGGAGCGCTTATATTTTCCCTGCAAATACCAAACATGGGACTGTCCTACTGCCCTGGACCGCTTTTCAGCTAACACTTTATACTCGGGAATCTGGGAAGCTTATATATGGTATTCTTGTGTTAGATGCCCCATATATATTAAAGGGGCACTCCACTGGAAAACTATTTTTTTTTTTTTTATCAAGTGGTGCCAGAAAGTTAAAACAGATTTGTTAATTACTTCTATTAAAAAATCCCAATCCTTCCAGTACATAGCTGCTGTACGTTCCAGAGGAATTTCTTTCCTTTCTGTCTGACCACAGTGCTCTCTGCTGACACCTCTGTCCGTGTCAGGAACTGTCCAGAGCAGGAGCAAATCCCCATAGCAAACCTCTCCTGCTCTGGACAGTTCCTGACATGGACAGAGGTGTCAGCAGAGAGAACTGTGGTCATGACAGAAAGGAAATTCTGAAAGAAAAGAAATTCCTCTAAAAACATACAGCAGCTGATAAGTACTGGAAGGATTAAGATTTTTTAATAGAAGTAATTTACAAATCTGTTTAACTTTCTGGCACCAGTTGATTTAAAAGAAAATGTTTTTCAGTGGAGTACCCCTTTAAGGCAAGAACAACAAACAGAAATGCCAGTTCTGCCAAATGTTCTGAACTCTACACAGGCATAGAGAGGACCCCATCAATAACTCCACATATCTCAGCTTCCTGGGCCATTGTGACTACTGGGGAAGGAAATGTTGCCTTTCTACTCCATTAGCAAGCGGGGTTACAGTTTATATGTCATTTGTACATAACAATTGTATGTGGGGGTTACTGTTTGTACCCATTGTGCAGTCTTTAGCTGCTGTGGAACTACATCCCCCTGTGCTGGGAGTTGTAGTTTCACGACACCTGGAGAGCCACAGGTTGGTGACTGCTGCCATAGATCAGTGTTTCCCAACCAGGTTGAGGCCAGCTGTTGCAAAACTACAACTCCCAGCATGCCCCGACAGCCTTTGGCTGTCCGGGCATGCTGGGAGTTGTAGTTTTGCAACAGCTGTAGGCACCCTGGTTGGGAAACACTGCCATAGATGCTTGAAGTTTAGACTAGCTGGTAAAGCTGGCAGTGCCCTGCGGGTGATTCACTATATGCATCTCATACATTTAAGTGAAAACAAGAACCTTTGGAGAGAATTATGTACCCAGCAAAAGAGCAAACTAAATGAATAACAATGTTCTATACACCAAAAAAAACATGTTTTCACATCCACTGGTGCCAGAAAGCGACCCAAATCTGTAAATGTATTATTAATTAAAAATCTTAACCCTCCAGTACTTATCAGCTGCTGTATAGTCCAGAGGAAGTTGTGTTGTTCTTTCTAATCTGACCACAGTGCTCTCTGCTGCCACCTCTGTCCGTGTCAGGAACTATCTGAAGCAGGAGAAATTTGCTATGGGGATTAGCTTCTGCTCTGGACAGTTCCTGACACAGACAGAGGTGGCAGCAGTGAGCACTGTGGTCAGACTGGAAAGAATTACACAACTTCCTCTGGAGCATACAGCAGCTGATAAGTACAGGAAGGATTAAGATTTTTAAATAAAAGTTATTTACAAATCTTTACAACTTTCTGGCCCCAGTTGATTTCAAAACTTTTTTTCTACCCTTTAAAGCTTTCAGGTCCTTCCTATTTTGAGTATCTAAACTAGGGAACACAGCTATTTATTTGATAAAAGCTCTGAATCCCCTTTTAGTGAACGGACGTACATAGCACAGTGTACTAGGTGCAGTATCCATAGTAGTACTTAAAGGAGTAGTCCAGTGGTGATAAATTTATACCCTAGCCTAAGGATAGGGGATAAGTTTCAGATCACGGGGGGGGTCTGACCGCTGGGCCCTCCCGTGATCTCCTGTATGGGGCCCCGACAGCGCGCAGGAAGGGGGCGTGTTGACCACCGCACAAAGCCGCAGCTACCACGCCCCCTCAATACAACTCCATGGCACAGCCGGAGCGCTGCCTTCGGCAATATCAGGCTCTGCCATAGAGTTGTATTGAGGGGGCGTGTCAGTCGCGGCTTGTGCGGGGCCCTGTACAGAGAGATTGCGGGGGCCCTAGCGGTCGGACCCCCCGCGACCTGAAACTTATCCCCTATCCTTAGGCTAGGGGATAAGTTTTTCACCACTGGACTACTCCTGCTACCACAGATATCATTGGTCCAGTACAACGGTAAAATTCACTGTCTGTGAAGCGGAGATTAAGAAAACCCATTTGCAACAGGTTTAAAAATCTTTGTTAAAAAATATGACTTCTGTGTAGTCAGCAATTTAAGATTTTGGATTACTGAACAATTACAATCTGAAGAAAAGAGGATTTTTAGCAATTCTACCCAAATACGCCAAGTCAGTAGACTATCAAGAAAAATGTTCTAGTCAGGGTGGACAATCCTTACAGGCATGAGAATACAATACGGCATCAAAGATTTTCCAGGCCTCGTGGGGTGAAATTAACCTTGTCCCTACCCAATAGAAAGGATGGGCAGAGTCTTGGATGGTCTTTAGCATCTTGATGCCACCATCTGAAAACCTTTACTGGGATGGTCTTGTTTAGTGGCAGACAGTCTTACCCTGTTCAGATACAAGAGGTGTCTGCCTTTTTGTAGATCTACCAGAGTTTTCTAGGGGAAAAAGATCAGCATGTGATCCGTGGAAGTCTGAAGTAAGACAGATCACTGGGTGTCTGTATAAAGAGGTCATGGGCCTATTAGGCCAGAATTATCATGTAGCCAAAAATGAAGGTTGCATTCTACCAGACACGGAGCAGTATGCCAAGACATGCAGAGGCAGCTAAACAACCACCTTAAAAATGCTACAGGAAAAAAAAAGTTGCCCTTTAGGACAGTGGTTCTCAACCTGGTGTACAAGTACCCCCAGGGGTATTTAGCAGTTCTCCAGGGGGTACTTGGAAAAAAAATCAGTTATGGCAGCCACAGCCACTGGTCTGGACCACTATGAAAGAAATGGTAGGCTGACGTCACTGCAAAGGAGCAGGAGGACAGCAAAGGGGAATCGAGGGCACTGGGATGCTGTAGGCAGTAACTACATCAGCTTTGTTGCTCCTCTGTCCCTGCAGACCGGGGACCTACTGTAATGAGCCATAACAATAGGTCCCCAGACCGGAGGAGCAGTGGAGCAACAAAGTGGGACAGTATGGGGGCCTACAACTATATATGGGGGCAGTTTGGGGGCCTACAGCTATATTTGGGGGTACAGAGGGGGCATAATAATTTTTGGGGGATGCAAAGCGGGTACTATTACTGTGTGTGACAATAAACATGGGGAGTTTGTAAACAGGTGGGTATTGTACTGCAGAAAGGAGCCTTAAATGTTTTTTGGCTGGTTCTGTGGAGAAGTCTTGTATGGGAGAAATCTTATTGGCGGTCTAGGCCAGATAGTGAAGAAAAGAAAAAGTAAACAACTCCGGTTAGAGAAGATGTCACCTGTAAATCGGGGGACTGGGGAGATAGGGAGAGGAACAGGGGGCCTGTTATAGAGGAAAATAAAGCGTATGAATTATACTATAATCATTACAAAAGGTCTCTAATATGGGGGAACAATTTTTCGGGAATGGGCTGTCAAGGGGAACTCAGGCAAAAAAGGTTGAGAACCACTGCTTTAGGGACTGTACAGTGAGATCAAAAGCTCCATTAACCACTGGATGCACTTCCCTTTAATTGTTAATCTAGTGTTAGACATCTATAAACCTTGTATGCAGAAGACATCCTGACCCTATAAGACTGAACTTACTGTATATGGCTCTGTGCACTATATGCAGTGCAGCCGCATGTTCACTATGGTCTCTGTATAAGTAGTGGCGCAGTATTGTCTCCCAAGGACCACGTCTGTCTACAGATCAAATGTGTCCCTGTGGCTTGAGTTTGGATCAGGGACTGTGCCATTTGTTTCAACAAAAACTGACTCAAGTGCGGCCTCCTGCTCCTCTAAAGAGGCCACTGAAGTAGGGGCACTCAGCGTCGGGGGGTTAGGAAATGGCTGCTGCTCCTCCACATTCTTCTCCAACTCTGCAGCCTTTCTGCCTCTTCTTTTACCCAGGATTTTGATGTAGTTTGCTGGTACAAAACCTGTTTGTCCATCCACGCTTCCGAGCAGCCAACCCCTTATTTTAGGTTGTTGTTCTGGAAAAAAAATAGATATATATTCCTCAAAGACTATAAAAGACATACGACAACAGCATACTGTACACGGCTGATTTAATATTTGTGCCTTCCACTAAGGAAAGGCTTCTTTCCGCCACTCTGCCATAAAACTCAGATTTGTGGAGTGCTGCAGTGATTACGTCCCTGGTTAGTCCAAACCTCTTCTATTTAAAGGGGTACTCTGCTGTGCCGAACGCTGGAGCTGGGAGCTCGTAACGTCATAGCCCCGCCCCCTTATGACATCACGCCCTGCCCCCTCAATGCAAGTCTATGGGAGGGGGCGTGAAGTGACGTCATAAGGGTGGGTGCGGGGCTATGACATCATAAGCTCCCGGCGCCGGCTACATCGTTCAGAACAGTTTGTTCCCAACGCTGAGCAGCGGAGTACCCCTTTAAGAATTAGCAGGGTGGGGTGGGGGTCAGTCAGGGACCATATCTTTTATTCTACGATGCACAATCCTTACATTGGCTCACATTGGCCCTCTATCTCTCTTTGCCTTACGCTGCCTTGTTCTCGGGAATTGACTTGGTGTCTTGACCCTAAAATTATTAAAGGACCTAGTGTGCAAGGATGTTGTGTCAGTGATTGTTTTTCCGCATGTCATACAGCTGACCGTTTTGTCTCAGTAGGAGGCACTGAGGTGCTCCGAGGGAAAATGCTTTCAAAATATAGAAATTTCTCACAAATAAACATTGTGGAAACTGCTCAGATCAAGTCCTGTGATCCGGCAGTCCTGGTGTCTCTCACAGCAGCTTGAACTCGTGCCCCCTCACCATGACCACAGTCCTGCCCCACTTGCCATAGTTGATACCTTCCTACGAGCCTTTTTAGCTGACATGGACCCTCAGGACTTTAAACACAGGGTTGACTCCTATGTAGCGTCCACCACCCTTTCTACTGTCTGCAGATTCTGCGTCCGCGCTGGACAGGAACTTACGGGAGTTATTAGTGATGTTCGCTCTTTTAAGGTAGTGGGAGGTATATTATTTCGCCCCACCCATTGCAGAACAGCTACGCTCTCTTAGATCACATGACTTGTAAAACATTACCTGACACACAAGCTGTGGATCTGCGTGATTATGAATGCATGCACGTGTGCTGGTAACGTCATCAGGGCTACCTTCACATATAACAAGCACCCTTTTAGCAATTGACTTTTGATGTATTGTCTTGGGCTGCACAGCAAGCTGGGAAAGGTCCGAAACAACACTTATTTTGTAGGCTGAAACTAAATTGCTGCCCCGGTTTACATTCAAAGAACCAAAAATTCAGGAATACCTGGAATAAGTCCTTTCTAGGTGCTAAAATTGTGTGGGTGGGGCAGGTGAATATCGTTAAAATAGATATGATTCTTAGTTTTCTATATTTGTTCCAGGCTTTAACTAACTTCCTGGTACTAAAGTTGGCTATTACAAAGTTTGTGTGGTGCTCTTTAACCCCTTAACGACGCAGGACGTATATTTACGTCCTGCGCCGGCTCCCGCGATATGAAGCGGGATCGCGCCGCGATCCCGCATCATATCGCGTGGGTCCCGGCGTTAATCAACGGCCGGGACCCGCGGCTAATACCACACATCGCCGATCGCGGCGATGTGCGGTATTAACCCTTTAGAAGCGGCGGTCAAAGCTGACCGCCGCTTCTAAAGTGAAACTGAAAGTATCCCGGCTGCTCAGTCGGGCTGTTCGGGGTGAAATCGCGGCGTCCCGAACAGCTGATCGGACACCGGGAGGGCCCTTACCTGCCTCCTCGGTGTCCGATCGACGAATGACTGCTCCGTGCCTGAGATCCAGGCAGGAGCAGTCAAGCGCCGATAATGCTGATCACAGGCGTGTTAATACACGCCTGTGATCAGGATGAGAGATCAGTGTGTGCAGTGTTATAGGTCCCTATGGGACCTATAACACTGCAAAAAAAAAGTAAAAAAAAAGTGTTAATAAAGGTCATTTAACCCCTTCCCTAATAAAAGTTTGAATCACCCCCCTTTTCCCATAAAAAAAATAAAACAGTGTAAAAAAAAAAATAAAAATAAACATATGTGGTATCGCCGCGTGCGTAAATGTCCGAACTATAAAAATATATAATTAATTAAGCCGTACGGTCAATGGCGTACGCGCAAAAAATTTCCAAAGTCCAAAAATGCGTATTTTGGTAACTTTTTAGAACATTAAAAAATGAATAAAAAGTGATCAAAAAGTCATATCAAAACAAAAATCATACCAATAAAAACTTCAGATCACGGCGCAAAAAATTAGTCCTCATACCGCCCCGTACGTGGAAAAATAAAAAAGTTATAGGGGTCAGAAGATTACATTTTTAAACGTAAAAATTTTCCTGCATGTAGTTATGATTTTTTCCAGAAGTGCGACAAAATCAAACCTATATAAGTAGGGTATCATTTTAACCGTATGGACCTACAGAATAATGATAAGGTGTAATTTTTACCGAAATATGCACTGCGTAAAAACGGAAGCCCCCAAAAGTTACAAAATGGCGGGTTTTTTTCGATTTTGTCGCACAATGATTTTTTTTTTCCGTTTCGCCGTGCATTTTTGGGTAAAATGACTAATGTCACTGCAAAGTAGAATTGGCGACGCAAAAAATAAGCCATAATATGGATTTTTAGGTGGAAAATTGAAAGGGATATGATTTTTAAAAGGTAAGGAGGAAAAAACAAAAGTGCAAAAACGGAAAAACCCTGAGTCCTTAAGGGGTTAAAAGGGGTTATCTAGGGAAAAACTTTTTTTTATATATCAACTGGCTCCAGAAAGTTAAACAGATTTGTAAATTACTTCTATTATAAAATCTTAATCCTTTCAGTACTTATGAGCTGCTAAAGTTAAGTACTCTCTGATGACACGTGTCTTGGGAACCGCCCAGTATAGGAGCAAATCCCCATAGCAAACCTCTTCTACTCTGTGCAGTTCCCGAGACAAGCAGAGATGTCAGCAGAGAGCACTGTTGCCAGACAGAAAACAACAACTCAACTTAAGCAGCTGATAATTATTGAAAGGATTAAGATTGTTTAATAGAAGTAATTTACAAATCTGTTTAACTTTCCGGAGCCAATTGATATATAAAGAAAAAAGTTTTTACCTGGAATACCCCTTTAAGGCCACGCCTAAAGCTTAAAACACTCTTCTGTCCTAAGGCCCTAGAAGTGGCTGGCTTTCCTAAAATGTCCCTGTACCATAAGGCTTTATTGCTGCTTCGATAAGTGGATTGGTACGATAACACTCAGAATAAAAAGTGGGTGGGCCTAAAGGAGGAATTGACGCCTCTCCCTTAATTCCTTATCATGGGTTCTCCAGTTCCATTGACCTGCCTGCACTTCATTCCGCTTCTGATATCACTGCTTAATGGGATCGGCTTCTTACCGTCTTTGTGCTTTCCTGGCATCCAGGTATAAGGAGTCATTTGTTTGTCGGCCTGGTGTTCCCACTTGCTGTAGGGGGAGAGACCTTCCTTATTTAGTCAGCTTCAGGGGATACCCGATTGGGCAGGATTGGTGGGAGCTGCCTTTTCCTGTCTTCCTTTACATCCTTACAGTAAGGTGAGGTTTCCTCAGAGGATTCTATCCCCTGCCTTGGAATCTCTCCTGACTCAGCAGTCTCCACCCTCCCGGTTTGTCTCGCAGCTTTACAGTCTCCTCCTGAAAGCAGATGCAGACCCTGGACCGTCCTATGTACAAGTGTGGGAACAGGACTTAGGGGTTTTGAGATTTAAAAGCTGACACACGAACTGCCTGCTGCAAGTTATGAGCTGGAGAGGAATTTAAAGATACTGACGTGGTACCGCAGCCCAAACTCATTTTATTCGGAACGCTTCAGAGCTCTGCTGGCACTACGAGTCGGAGTTTGACACTATGATTCTTATGTGGTGGAGCGGCCCTATGCTGGCTCCATTTTTTATATTAATTCCCACTACACAGGTACCACAGTGGTCCCTTCCCCATGTCTTGTCTTACTGTCTCTTTTCCCTGGACCACTTAAAGCCATTAGGAAGGGTTTGCTCAGGCATTTTCTTACAGCGGCCAGGACTGTGATCCTGCAACACTGAAAAACGACTGTATCTCCTATGGTTCAGGAGTTGGCTGCGGAACTAGACCTTTTCTATTGCATGGGAGGGTTTATGGCTGAAGATGACATGCATGATACTGAGATCTTCAAGACCTGGTACCCTGGTTTACCATTTGGTCCGGTCCTTTATTAGCACAATGGTGGTGATGGATTGGGGTTTTTGTGACATATGTCAGGATTTCGTTTTACCTCACCTCTGGAGGGCAGTGTTCTCCCTAGCTCTACCCTATTAACCCCATTCTCTCGATATTTCCTTTTCCTCCCTCATTACTTACTCCACCTGCCTGAGGCCCTTAGTCTGTCTTTTTTTTTTCATGTTTACATTTCTACTTCAGTTTTGTGTTTTTGCCTTTACTGTATTGTCATTCTCCTTTTCTATTGCAAACATCTCCTCTGCCAGGTTTTGATTCATTTTCAATTTTTATTCCGTGTCTTATCTACATGCCTGTGCCTAAACCTTTACACCCCTAGTTTAAGGGTGGCTTTTGCCTGCTAGGATGCTTTTCTTCTGACGCCATTTTTGTTTTCTGCACATACGTGCTCTCCCATTTTCAGGAGCTTTTTGGATGCAATTATTGCTATGTACTAGGGCTGCACGATATGGGGAAAATGTGTGATTGCGATTTTGGGCCTAAAAATTGCGATTTCGATATGCGATGCGATATAATAAACAAAAATTGTGAAATCCCCCCATTTCATATCCAATTGCCCCCATTTCACACCTACCTACCCATTTTATGCCCACCGTCCATTTCACATTTCCCCCTTGTCACATTCTTCCCCCTTGTCACATTCTTGTACTGCAGCAATACACTAGGTTTCCCGGGCGGTTTTCAAATCTTCCGCAGGAAACCTAGTGTGTTTGCTGCCGAAAAAGACCTTTCCCCATGCGTCCCTGTGCCACATTTACCCCTCTCACAGCCTCCCCCCCCATGTCTTGTAATCCCCCTCCTCATCATTTCCTCGTGTCATCATCCCCCCCATCATGTTCCTCCTATGCAATTCTTCCCATGCCTCATCATTCCCCCTGCTTTTTATATATACAGTATATTTTTTTATTTTCCCTACCTCCCCCCCTCATCCCTTCCCCTTCATCACTTCCCCCCACCCCCCTGCTTTTTATATAATTTTTTTTATTTTCCCTACCTCCCCCTCCCCCTGCTTTTTATATATATATATATATATATATATATATTTTTTTTTTTCCTCATCTCCCCCCTCCCTCATCACTCCCCCCCCGGCTTTTTATATATATATTTTTTTCCCTTATCTCCCCCCTCCCTCATCACTTCCCCTTTTCCCTGCTTTTTATATATTTTTTATTTTCCTTACTTGGCTGTGCTTCGGCAGGCCAGGTCAGGCCGCGGGTCTTGCGGCTGTGTGGTCAGTGAAACAGATGAGTGACGTCCTCTGCCGGCTTCTCTGCGCGGCATCAGTGACGTCACTTTTCATTTCCTGCAGTTGCCGCACTCCGAACTCCGACTCGCGGCAACTGCAGGAAATGAAAAGTGACATCACTGATGCCGCGCAGAGGAGCCGGGAGAGGACGTCATTCAACTGCTTCATTACCACACAGCCTGCAAGACCCGTCTGACCTGGCCTGCCGAAGCACAGCCAAGTAAGAAAAATAAAAAACTATAAAAAGCAGGGGAAAAGGGGGAATGATGAGGGAGGGGGAGGTAAGGAATTAAAAGCACAGCGGGGAGGAGCCACCGCTGGTCACTGAACACTTTAAAGTGGCCTCGGCCGGGCTGCTAATACTTCCGCTACTGTGGCTGCTTTAAATCAGTGACCAGAAGATTTATCGGCATATCACATGCAGGCAGGGGTGTGTGTCATACACCGATAAATATGGGTATTTACATTTGTTTTTACCTGCTCTGGCCGGCCCCGCCACGGCTCGAGCACATAATCGCATGTTTTCCCGGGGGGACGTATCGCTATATCGCAAAAAACAAAAATCGCGATTAGATTGCTTTTGCGATATATATCGTGCAGCCCTACTATGTACATTTCTGTATTTATTTGTATGATGTTAAAATTTAATAAATATAAAAATAAACGACGAGTTACACAAAAAATCTAATCAGTGACATGAGGTAGTTGAGATGTTCGTACCTTTGGGAGCCAGGTTGAGTAAATCTCCAGCACGGAAGGAAATCTCTTCTTCTGAAGTTGTTGTGAAGTCATATTCGGCTCTTCCCACCACATGGTCATCCTCCCCTCTTGCCCAGTTCATCTTTTCTATAAAACAGATTAATTGTAAAATAAGCAGGAAAAATTGACAATGTGCCTGTATGTAATAGATTTAGTTTAAAGTAACTTTTCAGTAGAGGAATTTTACAGCTTTTGCTATTGGTTATAGCCAGAACACAGCGATAATAGAAATCTACTTTTTGTTCCTCCAGAAGCCTGAGAAGAAATGGAGGCCTGCTGGAAGACATGCTAAATGACCAGTTCGGTGTGTGTTCATTTAGTGCTGCACGGGTCTACAATATAACTGATGCTCTCAATACAATTTCATTTCATATCCTGTTCAGCAGAATGAAGCATCTGGCTGGTGCAGTAAATTACAGATTTTGCCTGTCCAGTCATTCATACTGGGAGTTGTAGTTTTGCAACAGCTAGAGGTGGACTGGTTGGTTCTCTCTGGTAGCTGGAGATGTCCTTTTTTACTTTCATCCATTGTCTGCATGGGGTTCATTGTCATCTTTGCATATATATATATATATATATATATATATATATGCAAATCAAAAAATGTTGCAGTATCTTGTAATACCTTTTTTATTGGACTAACAGTTTTGTAGAGACAAGCTTTCGGGATTCCTCCCTTTATCAAGTCCAAAATTCATTGTGCGACAAAATTGAAGAAAAAAAATGTAATTTTGTAACTTTTGGGGGCTTCCGTTTCTACGCAGTGCATTTTTCAGTAAAAATAACACCTTATCATTATTCTGTAGGTCCATATGGTTAAAATGATACCCTACTTATATAGGTTGGATATTTTCGTACTTCGGAAAAAAATCATAACTACATGCAGGAAAATTTATACGTTAAAATTCTCATTTTTTGACCCCTATAGCTTTTTTATTTTTCCGCGTACGGGCCGTTATGAGGAATAATTTTTCGCGCCGTGATCTGAAGTTTTTATCGGTACTATTTTTGTATTGATCGGACTTTTTGATCGCTTTTTATTCATTTTTTTAAAATATAAAAAGTGAACAAAAATACACTATGTTGGACGTTGGAATTTTTTTGCGCGTACGCCATTGACCATGCGGTTTAATTAAAAATATTATTGTAGTTCGGACATTTCCACACGCGGCGATACCACATGTGTTTATTTTTATTTACACAGTTTTATTTTATTTATTTTTATGGTAAAAGGAGGGTGATTCAAACTTTTATTAGGGAAAGGGTTAAATGACCTTTGTTAACTTTTTTTTTTGCAGTGTTATAGGTCCCATAGGGAGCTATAGCACTGCACACACTGATCTTTTACCCTCATCCCTGCAAAGCCATAGCTTTGCATGGATAGGCGAGATAGGGGCTCGATTGCTCAAGCCTGTAGCTCAGGCTTGGAGCAATCAAACGCCGATCGGACGCGATGGAGCAAGGTAAGGGGACCTCCGCTTGCGTCCTAGCTGATCGGGACATCGCGATTTTATTGCGATAGTCCCGATCAGCCTGACTGAGCTTCCGGGAAGCGTTTACTTTCATTTTTAGACATAATGATTGGTGCCGCATGCTATTAGCCCAGGGTCCCGGCAATCGTTAGTAGCCGGGACAGACCCGGTGTGATGCGAGGTCACGGTCTGACCCCGTTTTAAACACTGGGACCGGGCGTACAGGTACTCCCTTCGTCCTGAAGGAGTTAAGACAATAGATGTGGAGAATTCAAACTAAGATGGGCCATAAATTGTCCTGCTATAGGAACATAGAATAAATAGATAAGGATGAGAAAAAGGGGGAGGGAGGGGGAGCAGGGGAGAGACTGGTAATTAGCAGGATATAGTGAGATGTAAAAGAGAACACAGTGCAGGTTATAAGAGAATACAGTACAGGTTATAAGAAATTTTGATAATGAGATAAGAAACTCAAATCCACATTGAGTCCCCTGTTTTTCGAGTCAAAAAACAGTATCATTTTGGCTTCAAATGTCTTTCTCTCTTGTGTGTTTTTGAAGTTCCCTCTCAATATCCTGATTGTAAGGTCATGTATGGAGTGGCCTGTTTGGGTAAAATGGTGTCCAACTGGGGGGCAGTAGTCCTTTTCTTTATGGCGGTTGATGGAATGTCTGTATAGGTTCATCCTTTCGTTGAGTTTCCGTCTCGATTCACCAATGTAGCATCCCATGTCACACTTGGTGCATTGTATCATGTAGACCACATTTGGGGATGTGCAGGAGTATAGTCCCCTAATGTTATAGGTCTTGTTGTTGTGGGTGGCTTCCATCTTGGTGCAGATATGTTGCCAGAGTTTACAGCGAGGTTTGGTGCAGGGTTTGGTCCCATTGTCTGTGCCTGTTCTTTCTGTAGGTAATTCTGTAGGTAAATTCATACAGGACACCACTGGTTTCACCAATGTATTGTAAATTCTCCACATCTATTGTCTTAACCCCTGCATATTTGTGAGATGTAACCTGTGTCTTCTACTTGTGAGCTTAGATTTGCTTTGGACTTGATAAATTAGGATAGGGGATACGTTTTTCAAGACTAGACTATTCCTTTAAACATCTTTACAAAACAGAATAGATTGGCCGGGATCCACTATTACTGGGGCAACACTGCAGTACTTTGCACCATCTGTACTCATAGTACAGAGATTGATAAAGGGGTGCCTAGAATTTGACCTCCTCAGATCTAATATAGATTGCCTATCCTGAGGATAAGCTGAAAGACTGAGGAAAAATTTGACTGCAGGGGCACTTCCAACCAATCTGGGATTCAGGTGTACAGTAGTTTCAATAGCTCAATTTGAAAACTTGGTAAAAAGTACAAATAAAAGAAATAAAACAAAAATACATGAAACAACAGCTCGTGGCAAGACGCGTTTAAGGAGGGTAATCTCCCTTTATCAATTGCAAACAAGAAAGTCGTATCCTGAGGATAGCCATCAATTCTGTATGAATAACCCTTTAAACAACCCTAGATAAATTAATTCATCTTGCCAATAACAGCAATAAATAGTGCAGTGTAGAAACTTACCTTTTCTTGCGGCCTTTCTTTTTTATGAATACTTGGTGAAGAGGTGTGTTTTTTTGGCTGTCTATTGGACTTCTTTGGTTTTTGTTTCCTTCCTGTTAAGAACAAATCAAATATTTGATGGAAAGATTAATAGGCACTAAAATGGAGTTCTAACCCATCACATACATATTCACAGGGAATCTTTGCAATAGATTTAAAAATATTTTTGTACAAATTTTTTTTAAACTTATTTTTATTACTGACATAAAACACAGTAATCACAGTACAAGGGATTACAACCTGTCCGTTCAGACAGGTACATCGTACCAATACCAGTCAATGGAAGAAAAACCATAAATGATGGTAAGTGTAATACTATATAGTGTCAATAAAAACAAAGGGTCTATTATCACGGCTGAATTTCTGCCAGCGGAATTCCGCCTGAAACGAAAGCCCAATACACTTCTATGGGATTCCGCACTACCGTTGACACTTCGGAAATCCCGCAAGCGGGATTTCCGAAGTGTCAACGGGAGTGCGGAATCCCATAGAAGTGTATTGGGCTTTCATTTCAGGCAGAATTCCGCTGTGTGAATTGACCCTAACATGCAGGACTTTGATACTTACTTACTGATAAGGCAGGTTTATTGGCTATGAAGTGGTCAGAAGGTTTGAATACATGACAGCAGAATGAGGAACATTGGTAAAGTTTGGAGAGGCTATAGGTTAACATTTTAGGAAACTATGTGAAAAAGCTGTGTCCATTTCTTTGCCAGGTCCCCATATATCCAGTAGTCTAGCAAAATTGCTCTCCAGCGTAGTCTTGCTAGATCAAAAAGAGAAAAAATGTACAAAGCATTTTTTGCTCCATGCCAGATTGTCCAAAGGTCTGGTACTGTAATTCAATTCAGCCAATGGGGCACCAGATGGGACGCTGGGGGCAAAGCATCCAGCTTGTTGCACTCAGTGTTTCCATTTGGGGTGGATCTAGATAGCCAGGTATAAGGGAACCCTGCCTTACATCAAAAACACTCATGTAGGCAGTTTTTAAGACAAATCTTCAATTGTTCACTTTTGGAAAGCAATGGAGAAAAATTAAGGGGTTACTTATGGGGTTTTTTAATCAACTGGTGCCAGAAAGTTAAACAGATTTGTAAATTACTTCTATTAAAAAAATCTTAATCCTTCCAGTACTTATTAGCTGCTGAATACTACAGAGGAAATTATTTTCTTTTTGGAACACAGAGCTCTCTGCTGACATCATGACCACAGTGCTCTCTGCTGACATCTCTGCCCATTTTAAGAACTGTCCAGAGTAGGAGAAAATCCCCATAGCAAACATATGCTGCTCTGGTCAGTTCCTAAAATGGACAGAGATGTCAGCAGAGAGCACTGTGGTCATGATGTCAGCAGAGAGCACTGTGTCCCAAAAAGAAAATAATTTCCTATGTAGTATTCAGCAGCTAAGATTTTTTTTATAGAAATAATTTACAAATCTGTTTAACTTTCTGGCACCAGTTGATTTAAAAAAAAAAAAAAAAAAAAAGTTTTCCACCGGAGTACCCCTTTAATATGTAGTTATGGTTACAGAGGTGCTCCTCAGATTAAGTCCATAGGATTCTTAGATGTTTTGCTGACAATGTATATAAAATGTCAGACATCAGGTTCAGGTACAGCAGGTTCATCTCTATGGGGCTGGTGAAATATGTAGTTTTTAGTTTGCTTTGATATAACCATACATTTCAGTGTGTTTGCTACTGTCTACAAAGCAATGAGGGAGACAAGTTAAATGGGCACTCTCATTAAAACTAATTTTTGCTATTGCACTTCTTATTGGAAAATAAAAAAAATCTTTCTAATGTACTTTGTTTAAAAAAAAAAAAAAAAAATGACGTTTTCTATGTTTTATTTGTGTTTAAAAAAGCTGCCACTAGGTGTCTTCCTACATATCCACAGCACATTTCCCTCATCTCTTGTACAGACTTTGGACTCCTGCTGGCCTGGCAGAAGTTCAACATCAGGAAATGCAGTCTGAAGTGCTGAGGGGTGTGTGTGCAGCCTTAGCCAATCATAGCTTATCTCACACACTGAGCTGCTCTGGGCTGTGTGTAGCAGAGTGAGGGAGGAAGTTCTCCCCTGTATGACTTCAGATGATGTCACAGCCTGCTGGGTAACGCCCCTTCCCAGTCTGAGACTGAGTAGAAAATACAGAGCAATATCAAGGTAGAAAACTAAAAAATAATAAAAATAAAGGCAGGGGGTGGTTTATCATGATGGGGGCAGTGAACTGGGAGGATTATAAAATGTAACAAGCTCATGAGAGGTACTCATTAAGCGATCAAGAAGCGCACCTGGTTTTTTGATACTTCTTCTTCATCTCCAACCTCGTCTTCTGTCACCTCAGATCCAGTAGTGTAGTCATCGTCTTCTGAGAGCAGAGACTGTTGTTTCTTGATCAGAAAACAAATAAGTAAATATATAGCGAAGTCTATGTTATACTATAGAAAGAGACATTTGCGTATAAACCTAGTCTCCACTACTTGTAAACAGTTTACTCCACCAATCAACAGACCTAATTATTTTCCCCTTGTTGTTGGGCTAGCAACTTTATGGGTATGGAATCTCCTAGTCTGACAGAATGTTACAACTGTGAGCCTAAGGTTAAGGCAACTTTCTATACAGCCCCTGCTAAGAATTCCTTTACCATTTAGCTGCTACGTAGAAAGATAAAATAATCCACCTTTCAGCTAAAGATAAAATCAGGGAGGGGGTTACAAAGCAGCTTGGAGACAGGAAAGAAACCTTGATGATGGCTCAAAAAGGCTGGAGAAAGAGAGGAAAGCAGATGCAAGGGAGCCTTCAGGGGAGAATTAAATAGGCTGTGTACAAGTGTAAACAGGAAATAGAGCTCACACAACACACTGCAGGGGCTGTAGAAGAGAAACTAAGGAAAATGTTTAATTAAAACCATTGGAGAATATGTTTCTTGCTCCATAACAAAGAATAAAACTTTTTAATTTTCAAACGGTGGGGCCAGTTTCCCAAAAATAAACGTCACATGATCATAGCGTATTACTGTTAGTTTCTGACACCTAACAGGTAAGCAGCCCAGTACAGCGTATGACTTACATCATACAGAAGGGAAATAGCAGAGCTGATACTAGCATACACAAGCAATATTATGACTGACAACGCAGCCTTTATTTTCTGGGATGACTTTATGAAAATAGCAGGAAATCTTTTGTTGATTTGTAGATGACTATTACACAAAAAAAATGTGTGAATCTGTAAAACTGTAACATACAATGTTGGCTCCACCTCCACTTTATAAGACAAGTGGTGCACTATCTATACTGCCAATCTTTTAGGTGCTTGATTAAGGGAATTTTGTAGCACTACATTTACTGTAAGTCAGTAAGAAATCAGAAGTTTAAAAGGGGAAATGTATTGTGGGTGGTGTAGGTGAACAATTTTCCTACACCTTAAAGGGGTACTCCGCCCCTAGACATCTTATCAGCTGTCACGCCCCCTCCCATAGATTTGCATTGAGGGGGCGGGGTGTGATGTCACAAGGGGGGCAGAGTCATGACGACACGATCTTCAGCCCCCGTGGACGCGATGGACTTAGCGTGAGGACCTCCAGCGGTTCCGGAAGCCGCTACAGGTGGGTGCCGCAGCGGAGATCCCGGGTGTCCCCAGCAGCGGGACTCCGGCGATCTGACATCTTATCCCCTATCCTTTGGATAGGCGATAATATGTCTAGGGACGGAGTACCCCTTTAAATTTGTGTGGTGGTGATGTGTATGTGCACCAAATTTATATAATGGTGCAGGGCATGTAAAAAATATGGTGCCAGTACACAATTTTTTGAAATGACACTTCAGCATACCAATTTGTATGGTACCTCTTTTGCGACTTTTACAGCGAATGTTTAGCCTAAGTGTTTAGCCCAAATTTGTGTGACTCTTTACTAATGCTTTCCACAGCCAGTTTTGTAAGCCAGGTCATGACTGCTGTAGATTTGAGACACATTGAGGGCTTTCTGACTTTTTACCAAAAACTTTGTAAATAATAAATTCCAGACCACTGAAGAAAAACAACTTGGGGAGATTTATCAAAACCTGTGTAAAGGCAGCGTGGTCCATAGCAACCAATCAGATTTCTGATTCATTTTTAAAAAGGGTATATTACCTACAAGCCTAGCGGCTAATCCAAAACTCAATTATATACCTACAAAAATTAGCCCAGAAGAATTATTTATGTAACCACGGTGTAATATATGCGCTCTAATGCCCTCCACCCATCAGGTTGTGTCAGTAGCAACAGGCATTAGTTATACTATAAAAAACTTTATTAACTGCGATAGCGAATATGTTGTATACTGTGCAACATGTGTTGCATGCAGTATGCAATACATTGGATGCACGGGACGAAAACTAAAAAGAAGGATATATGAACATCTTGCTATTCGTCCGAATTTTTCCTCCAGATCTATGTCTGGTTTGACCAGGCATTTAGTGGAGCACCATGAAGGGAAAAGTAACACTGTTTCCATCCAAGGAATTGAAAAAGTACCCCGTCCCAAACGGGGGGGTGATTGGTTACATGCCCTTCATACAAGAGAGGCTTTTTGGATTCTAAGGATGGAAACACGTGCTCCTAAGGGTCTCAACTATAGAAATGATCTCATGTATTTTTATTAAATCAGTACACACAAAAAAGTTTATACATTTTTCTTTTTCTTTTGGCCTTATTTGGTTTTTTCTATACATCACCTTATTGTGGCTATGGTAAAACTCACTTATCTTTGGAGTTTTATTTCAAGTTGTGATTCCTGTCCTTTGTTACTATATATACCTATCCACAGGTCCCCATGTGTCCGTATACTAAAACATATTCATGAATTCTCATGTCTCCCAGACAGTTTTATCATATGTTTCTATATATATCCTTTATACATCGCATTCAAGCACTTAATTTGCTTAACTGCTAAACATGCCTATTATCATGTTATATTTAGTTACGGGCTAAACTCTCATGTGTACGAATATATTTATTTGCTAGTTTGGACTTTTAGGTGGTAATTCACAACATGCGCTTTTTACTATGTGACAGGCTAATTCACAACATGCGCTTTTTGTTATATGACAGGCCAATTACCCGATAGGCTAATATCCCACTAGCGGCCGCTGCACTATTACACTGCATTGTTCGCATATACCGCATGCCTTTACACGTAGTATGTATTGACATGCGGGTTACGCATGGGTTAATCGGCCATCTTTTTTCACCTAGTCAGTTCTTACCTGGCCGCACCTTCTTTTTTCTTGACTACCTTCCCTATGCCACGTCACATCCTGCTGGACGGAGGCGGGGAGTTTTTTACACGGTGGGACCCGACCATATGCCAGAGGGTATTTAAACCCCCGTGTGACTAGGTACCAACGCCATGACTAAGAGCAACTGCTCGAAACGCGTCGGCGTTTCACCCCCCCCTTGTTTTTAAGTGACATGTCACTCGTCACCTCTGTGGCGACTTTCCATGTTTTAATTGGTTGCCATTAAAGGTTAAGTTTTATTGGATTACCTACCCAGGAGTTGGACCCCTTCCATTTTCCTCCTCTCAGTCTCACGGGGAGTGGCGGCTCCCTGCGTCCGTGCTCCGGGACTATTGCCTGATGCTTGACACATATGGATTTGGTGAGCTGATCTACCCCTTTTGTTTCTCTATCCTTTGGATAGGCGATAATATGTCTAGGGACGGAGTACCCCTTTAAATTTGTGTGGTGGTGATGTGTATGTGCACCAAATTTATATAATGGTGCAGGGCATGTAAAAAATATGGTGCCAGTACACAATTTTTTGAAATGACACTTCAGCATACCAATTTGTATGGTACCTCTTTTGCGACTTTTACAGCGAATGTTTAGCCTAAGTGTTTAGCCCAAATTTGTGTGACTCTTTACTAATGCTTTCCACAGCCAGTTTTGTAAGCCAGGTCATGACTGCTGTAGATTTGAGACACATTGAGGGCTTTCTGACTTTTTACCAAAAACTTTGTAAATAATAAATTCCAGACCACTGAAGAAAAACAACTTGGGGAGATTTATCAAAACCTGTGTAAAGGCTGCGTGGTCCATTGCAACCAATCAGATTTATGATTCATTTTTAAAAAGGGTATATTACCTACAAGCCTAGCGGCTAATCCAAAACTCAATTATATACCTACAAAAATTAGCCCAGAAGAATTATTTATGTAACCAACATCTCTTTATTAATCACAATCAATAACAATAGGTAGAAAAAACCCATAAAAAATGCCCCCCACACACACACACAAAGGCAGGATGTGGGGAACCCAATATATAGATTCAATGAAATGTAAAAAGTCCCTATCAGCATGCCATCATATAACAATTAGATCAAGTACTGTACCTGTCGGTAGCATGCTGAACAAGTCCCCACGTTCCTACCACCTCGACACGTGTTTCGGGCAATCCCTTTCTCAAGAGGCTCATGGGAGTGAGGAACTGATGGCCCTTTATGTGGCGTGCCCTCCAATGGCGCATGAGAGTGGTCCGAACGCCGCGCGACTTCCGGGCGGCGTCATTGGCGGAAGTACGTCATAATGACAACATCCGCCAATACTGACTGCCGAACGAAAGATCGCGCTACGTCGGAACCACGTGCATGCGCACCGGGCAACACATAGTTGTAATGAGGATTAATTGCCAGGAGGAGCTATTCAGCACCACACCGACAGGTAGGTAAACAAAAGGGGAGATACAAACATATGTATATTCTAATCCCTTTATACAACCCATAATCCATTAGAAAAAATGATATAAAATCACTTAAACAATAGCATCACATATACGAACTAATAATTAATGTATTTTTCTATGTTCTAAATTATACCACCTCCACATTAACATATTGTATATGCTATTATGCTAATCCATCATCACATCTTACCCTTATAAAAAGTATGCCAAACCTTCATGGCCCCTCTTCCTTGTCCCTCAAACAGTGAACATAGCATAATGGATACTGCTCAAAGCTATGGAGTGGTTGATAAAAAAGTACCCATGGAGATAATACTCCCCCCCCCCCCCCCCCCCACATACACACTTACCCCCTGTGTTTAGATTAAATTGTGCTAGTAAGAGGGCCACTAGCCCATATATTATGTGTAATTACTAAAAATTACTATGACTGTGTCCCCACTCTAGTGAACTATAAATTGATTATATACCCCAAGTGTTTAAATTATATACTCAAAGTGTATATATTATGTACATGATCATACCCTCTCATCCTATAGTGAACACCAACCCCCCCCCCCAAAAAAAAACAACAACAACAACCTAACATTACCCCACACATGCCCCCCCCCTTCCCCTTCACACACACACATCCCACACAACATCCTACCACACCATGTATATATCCCAAATACACCCATCATCCATGAGACCCTATACCATCCAAATAAAATACAAATTCAAAGTGGGTGCATCCCAATCCTCTAACAATACCCCACCATATACATGCACCAAAAAAACCAATCCAAATAACATGTAGTGAATTCCTATTTGTGTAGCGTCCATAGTGATATAGTCCACTCCACAGTCCTGTTGAGGGCCCACAATCATATCCGCGTGGTTCAATAAGAGAGCATATTGATATATATAAATTCATGTTTCCTTCTTTCATATGAAATTCTTTATCCTCTTTTTCTTCCATATGTTGTATCCTCCTACGACAATCCTCCATAAATCATCAATCCTCACAAAGGGCACAGCAATACCTCGATTAAAAGAAACAATATTTAAAACCATAGCATATTACAAAAAGGGAGAGAAACTCAGGTGTTCGTTAAGTCCCCTAGGAGACATTGTATCTAACTTAAAAATCCATTTAGTCTCTTTGCGTAAGAGGGCTCTGGTGGCATCACCACCCCTATTTCCCATATATATCCTGTCGATTCCCTTTACTCTCAAAAGTCTCCAATTAGATTGATGCAGGGCTTTAAAGTGTCTCGCTAGTGGCTTACCACGTAGCCCACCTTCATCCCTCCAGTTCTCATGTGCTGAATTTTTAATATCTCTGATGTGCTCCATCACGCGCACTCGCAACTCGCGAGTTGTCATGCCCACGTAGATCTTATCACATGGGCAACGCGCGTGGTAGACCACACCAGAGACCCCACAGTTGACATTATGGACAATTCTATACTGATGTGTACCATCCTGATCAGAAAAACTCTGTGTCCTTTCCATTACCGCACAGGCCCCACATTTCCCACATGGGTAATTTCCCCAGGGTGGGCCTCTGGACCCAAACGGGTGCTGTCTTATTCTCTGAGGGATGTAATGACTTGTTACCAGAAGGTCCCTAAGGTTAGGGGCTCTTCTTGGTGTCATCAATGGTCTCTCAGGTAACAATTGCCTCAATTTGTTGTCAATGCGCAAAATGTGCCAGTGACGCAAAAGTATGTTCCTCATGCCCGACCACTGTTTATTAAAACGTGAGATGAATCTTGTATGTCCAATACTTACATCCTCCCTCCTTTCCTTTTTAGTCAATAACCTCTGTCTTGGCATTTGTCTAACTTTGATCCATTCCTGTACTACCTCATTCCGTTAATATCCCCTCCTTGAAAATCGATCAACCATGTCACCTGCCTGCCTATCAAATAGAACATCATTGGAACATATCCGTTTGGCACGTATAAGCTGGCCACGTGGTATTGCTCCCACTACATGTGGTGGGTGGAAAGAGTTTGCCCTAAGATAGGAATTGACGGAGGTGTCCTTCCTATAGATATCAGTGGAGATTATCCCTTCTGCATCAAAGGATAACTTTACATCCAGAAAATCTATATTGGTGCGACTCCATTTACTAGTTAACCTTACATTCATGGTGTTATCCTGTAGGTACCTCAAAAACCTCTCCAAATCGCCCGTCGATCCCTGCCATACAAAGATAATGTCGTCTATAAAACGACGCCACATGATGACGGACTGCATGCATGTCTGCTCACCATTATGGATCATCGCTCTTTCCCAGTACCCCATGAATAAATTAGCGTATGGGGGCGCACAAGGCGCCCCCATCACGGTTCCACTAATCTGTAAGTAAAATTTGTCACAAAAAACTAAAAAATTGTGTCGTAAAACAAATTCCAATAGCTCCAAAAGTAAATCAATCAACTGTAAAGAAAGATTGCTGGTACTGAGAAAGAATTTACATGCGCGCAGTCAGTCATCATGCGCAATAGATGTATATAGTGACTCCACGTCACTTGTCACAATAACCATATCATCCTCCAATTTCATCCCCTCAAAACATTTAAGGACATCAGTGGAGTCACGTAAATAAGATGGCAGGGATTCGACGAGCGGCTTTAGATAGAAATCCAAAAATTGGCACACCACCTCCGTCAAGCTCCCAATCCCTGATATTATAGGGCGCCCAGGGGGGCATGTTAAACTCTTATGTACTTTTGGTAAGAGATAGAGGGTTGGTATCCTAGGATGCTTCGATATTATACCCTCCTGGACAGCCCTATCCAAAATATTACAGAGCCTACTCTGGAATAATGACATGGGATTGCTGGGTAGTGCACGATACACACAGGTATCGCTAAGTTGACGTCTGGCTTCCTTTTCATATAGGTCACATGGCCAGACCACCACGTTCCCACCCTAGGTTTAAAGATAACATCCCCTAATTTTCTTAATTGTTTCAGTGCCATACGTTCGGCACTGGTTAGATTGTCCCAGCGTCGTCCATGTAACGCTCTAAAATCCTCTGATACCAATCTAACAAATACCTCAACCTGCGGACAAAGTGAGAAGGGTGGAAAGGTCGTAGACTTCTTTTTTATACCCTCTGGGATAGGGTCACTATCCTCTCCTTGGGCTTCCCTCCATAATTCCTCTAAAGCAGCTAAAACCTGTACATCATCAGGCGGCAAAGGTTCCATCTCATCGTTCTTATGATACCTCCTCAATATAATTTTCCGAGCGAAGAGATGAAGATCCTTTACCGCCTCAAAATAGTCAAAATCAATTGCTGGGGAAAAGGTAAGACCCTTCGATAGTACCTCTATTTGTTCAGTTGTGAGTACATGTTTAGACAGATTAATTACCTTTAACGCCTCAGTCTGTTCCTCTGATGTTGAGGGGTCACCTGCCGTTGTCTTTCTCTTAGAGTCCGGGTAGTGGCCGATGGGTTGTTGATAACCTCCCCCTCGCCCTCGTCGGGCGTGCGTCTGTCTAAAAAACGGTCCCCCATTGTACTCCGTACAGACGAAAAAGAGGATGAACGGGATAGTGGCCGTCCATTTCCAGGTTTTTGCCATTTATATACAGTATTGTTGGAATAATCGGCTTGATCACGTTTGAATTTACGAATTTTAGTGGCTTGAATCTCACTTTCCCACTTCTTAAATTCCGTGTCAAGATCCAACTCAAAGGAAGCCAGACGTTCTGCACTCAAATCCTTGCCCAGTATTTCCTTCAATTTATCAATTTCTATTTCCAACTGCTCCAAATTCTTTTTATCAATTCCAATCAAAAGTTCCAAAAATGTCCTAGAACAGACTCGGCAGGATTCCTCCCACCTAGATTTAACATTAGGGTCGTCTATTGGGAATGCAGGGAAGATTTGCACCCGTAGCCCTCTGGGTATGATGTTTTTCTGTAAATAACTCTCTAAAGTTGCCTTGTTCCACCACACCTTCATACGCTTTTTCAGCAAAAATTTCAGCTGAGTCTGAGTTTCTCTCACTTTTGTATCAACATCTTGAATCTGGGTACTACCTTCATCAAATATATGTACCAATTGAGTAACCCAGGTCTGATCCCGGGATCTGTAATCCATATATCTGGTGGTCTCAACTAGAAAAAACACCACTATATTACCTACAAGCCTAGCGGCTAATACCTACAAAAATTAGCCCAGAAGAATTATTTATGTAACCAACATCTCTTTATTAATCACAATCAATAACAATAGGTAGAAAAAACCCATAAAAAATACCCACCCTTAAAAATGCCCCCCCACACACACACAAAGGCATAAAAAGGGCTCTGAAAAATGAAAGAAGCAATCTGATTGGTTGCTATGGGCAATGGCATCACTTTTCCTCTACACAGGTTTAAATAAATCCCCCCTTCCCTTGATTTAAACATTTCCACACAATGATAAGATAGTCTACTTAAAAAGTAGCAAAAATTTAGAGCAAAAATATAGTCTACATACAAATGATAAATTTCCCCCAAAGAGTTTGGCCACTCCTTATGAGAAGGATTCTTTAACCATAAACAGATCACAATATATTCCCCTGCTCCGATACCCAGTGATCAGTAAAAACATGGCAGCAATTGCTTTGCAGCACCTCCATTAGTGACATTAAGAATAATATTGGTCTCGTTGAATTTAAGGGCATTCAATTTAATGGTTATATGTAATGCAGGCAGGGCCGGTGCAAGGATTTTCATCTACACAGGTGAAGGGCATTAGTTACATAGGTATTCCAGCCCCCTCCCCCCAAAAAAATAAAACTTTAACTCACCTTCCCTCCACTCCACTTCCTCCCTGAGGTCCGGGCTCCGGTGCAGGACTTCTTCAGCAAGCCGCGGGTGAGGACGTCATCTCATCGCCGGCAGCTTGCTGAAGAAGTCCTGCAGTGGGAGTGCTGTGCCGATCTAAAGTATAGGAGCAGAGAGAAATGCTGTTCCCTGCTTCTTAACAATACTGTAAGTGGCGATGCGTACATCATATGCTTCGCCACTTATTTTACTTTGGCAGGGGGGGGAAGGGGGGCGGAGGGGGTGCCTGTGGTTCAGAGTTTTTTGCCCCTCCAATGCCTGCACCCTAAGGCAGCTGCTTGAGCTGCCTTTGTATGCACCGGGCCTGAATGCAGGAAAAGACAGGTCCTTCCTGGTAACAGACTCTCTATGCACTCTTCAGTCAGCCAAGAGATAAGGATTGTGAACAAGAACCCCCTGTAGCAACTCAGAATTCTCTAATATGGTTTATGAAATTTTTTTTTAAATTAAACAACCCCTTAAACAGCAGTTGCAATAAGCAAAGTGTTAGGAAGGCAACCTCACCCAGGTAAGATGGATATTTGTCACTTCTACTTACCAGCTGAAGACTGAAGTTTTTTTAATAAAAGAAACTAACCCACCAAAAGGGAAAGAAGAAGAGAGACATGAAAGAAAAGAGAAGACAGAGGTAATAGGTATTAGACTGCGGATAAATGAATATCGCTAAATACAGGAGTCACCTCCCTTTTTGTGGACAGTATTTACTTTGTATTACAAACTATTCTGTATGAGGTCTGGAATGAAGGCAGAACATTAAGCCTAATACACTGGATTATAGTGCAGGTGAACCATATTAAAATGAGATATAATTTACCTGGATCCGTGGTCCGGTTGCAGAGAGACCTGTCATTAACCACAATGCTTATATCAATTGCAATGGAGGGGGGCCAGGCACAGCCAGCATCCTTGCCTCCTTCCTCTCTGCTCTGATATGGGAGCAAAGGGGAAGAAGGCAGGGATGGCTAGGTATGCCAAGTCCCGCCTCTATTGCGCAAAGACAGCAATTAAAATATTAGTTATAGAGGTTAATAAAGGGTCTATCTCCAGAAACGGACCGGGGATCTGGGTGAGTTATACCTCACTTTAATCTGGTTTACCCACACTATAACCCTGTGTATTGGGTTTAGTGTCGGACAAACCAGCTTCTAAACTAGACAACTTCTTTATGAAACAGACTTGAATTGAAGGCTATCTTAGAAATGTTAGGCCAAAAGGTTGGCCAACAATGGGTACCCCCCCCCCTCAAGAGTACAAAGAGTAACTACCACAGCCACTGAAATGTTGTTGATGCATTTTGGGCCCAAAAACATGCCATTTGGCAAGGGGGTTATTGTTCTCGAGGTAGTCTGTCAGTGGATTTTTTGTGCAAGATAACAAGAAAGTGTGAGCTTAGTGTACAGAATTAACGGGTATTCTATCCTCTAATACTAATTACCTACCCCAGAGGTTGCCCCTCCCCACTTTTCCCCATGATGCCAAGAACTGGGACCTGTTTTGGAATGAAGTGGTAGGTCACGCTCCATTTAATGTCTATAGAAGGTGTTGGAGATAGCTGAGCACTGTATTCAGTGACTGTACCCGGTGTCTAATCTGCCCGGTCCCCACACTCAGACATTATACCCGATTTTACATTATACCCTAGTAAGTAGAGGATATGTGTAACAGGCTGGAATACCCCCTTAAGGGCCAGTCCTCTTCCTCATTTATTGCTGCCCTTTCCACATATTTTTATACCAAACTACCTTTGATATCAGTGAATTTACCGGTATATTTTGTGATTATACTAGAGGTTTTCAACCTATGCAATATGTGTCTGAGATTATCAGAGACTCACAGCATTAATCTCCGCTGTCTTCTGTGCACATGCTGCGCTCGGCTCTATTTGGACATCACATTCATGACTTTTATCTTGACTTAGGCTAATTCCAGAGTCCCTGTGTAGAAGCACAAAACTGAGGTATAACCACTGTAAAGAAATATGGATTTGGGTTAACTAATGTATAGAATAAAAATATTTACCCATTTGAGTCTTTAGAAAAAGGAACTACTATAATATCCCTTCTCTGTAAGAGGTCACTTAGTAAGTTCATAGAACTCTTTGGTGCATCTCCTCCGGACAGACCAATAACATGATCTCGGACTTTACAACCCTGGTGAGCAACAAAGCACGGTTTAATAATCCTTGTTAACAAATAACACTTCACAAAAATATACATATTCTAGATTTCCAATTGCATAAGTACAATTTTGGTAAGTGGCATAAAAAACAGTCTTTGCTAAAGCACAATGATCCCTGTCAATATTGTAAAATAATTCCAAATAACACTGTTATACAACAATATATTATCTTACTGGGGTTGATAAAGTATCTCCCATAAGTGAGTCCACCCCTCACATTTATGTAAATATTGTATTATATATTTCATGTGACAGCACTGAAGAAATGACACTCTGCTACAATGTACAGTATTGAGTGCACAGCCTGTATAACAGTGTTTAATATTGTGTCCCCTCAAAATAACTCAACACACAGCCATTAATGCCTAAACCTTGGCAACAAAAGTGAGTACAACCCTAAGTGCAAATGTCCAAATTGAGCCCAATGAGCCATTTTCCCTCCCCGCTGTCACATGACTTGTAAGCATTACAAGTTCACAGGTGTGAATGGGCAGGAGGTGTTTTTACATTTGGTGTTATTGCTCTCACACTCTCTAATACTGGTCCAGTGGCAACCTGTGAAGCTCTGGTGAACTCAATGTCCAACAGGCTGAAGGCTGTGCTGGAAAATAATGGTAGTTCAGCTTCCTGCTCTGTACACAGGTAATTGGCAGGGCGCAGGATGTTGTCACCCCACTAATCTGATATTGATGACGTACCATGAGGATAGGCCATCAATAAACCTTGCCTGCAAAATCCTCTAAAAATATTTAATGCTTTAGTTGAGAAAAAATATCCATTTACTTCAACTTTTCTTGACATTTTTTTTTTTGGGGGGGGGGGGGGGGGGGGGGATTTTGATAAGTGAAAAAAAGGCCAAGCCAAGACTTGTGCACATGTATGCTAGCCCTGAGGTGGCATATACATGGCTGGTGTCTTTTTTATTTTATTTTATATTTTTTACTTTATTTTTTCTTTTTATATAAATTTAAAACAATCACAATCCATTGTATTCTACAATAAACATCCATAGGTACAACTTTGTTCATTTAAGGAACTAGAGTGAACACAATTTATAACATTAAAGAATTCCTATCCCTTACCCTCCCCAACCCCTCCCACCCCCTGGTCCAGGCAAAAAAAAAATAATATTATATAATTTCTCTTCTTTTTTTACCAATAACTCCAGATCCTATTCCTCTCTCTCCTTCCTCTGCCACTCCGAACCCATCTAAACTCCCTATCCTTCATAATTCTTAACCCATCTTTTTCCATTCTTCTATCCGTGGCTCCTCGGAAGATATCCAGTTCCTTAAGATCACCAATCTTGCAAAGAAGAGAATCCTATGTAATACCTTCTCATATTTACCCATATTACCTATAGCACCAAGTAAATTCAATTCAATTGTGCGAGGCACCTCCACCGGTATTTTGGTCTCAATTTCACAAATTACCGAATCCCAGAATGCATATATTTTGCTACATAGCCAAAGGCTATGCATATAATCCGCCTCTTCCACCCCACATTTCACACATTGTGCCGTGTCTCTCACTCCCATCCTATGTAAGTGGAGTGCAGAGTGGCTGGTGTCTTTAGTAGGCTACATTTTCTGGGCTGCGCTTACTGAACTATGCCCCATGTAGTTATCAATATAACAACTCTGACCTTTGGAAGCTGTGCAGGGTCAAATCTGAGGACTTTTTGGTTACAGCAAGGATAGACTCCAGTGCCTGGAGAATCGAGTGAATACACAGCCGGCTCTGGATGATACTGACAATGTGTAAGCTCATTTAACAGGAACGTCTGAAAATGAGACACAACAAGAATTTAAAGATATATTTTGATCAACATAATGTGCAGCATCCTAACATTCGGGGTGGAAAAAAAAGGAACATTTACATACATTACAAACAATACCCCATACATTTGAAATGCTAGGTCCTTATATAGAGTTCTTTAAAAATATGGGCCCAGATTTATCAAACTGTGAGAGAAAAAGTTAAGTGATTTTCCCCCAGCAACCAATCACAGCTCAGCTAACAAGCTCTGGTAAAGTGAAAGCTGAGCTGTGATTGGTTACTGTGGGAAAACCACTTCACCTTTTCTCTCACACAGTTTGATAAATCTAGGCCATGATGTTGTGGGGAGCATCTAGGATGGTTTATTAGACCTATACAGGTTTTCCCATTGTGACGATCCGTCTTGGGGATTAGCTCTGGGATCGTCCTTGACCATGCCACAGGATGCGTTTCTTCTCAATAAACCAGCAAACAAACGCATATAATGCAAATCTGGCACCTTGCCAGTTTTATTAGACAGGTTGCAGGGTAAGAAATAAACAAAAAGCAGGAACAAAACAAAATCCTAGACCGTCTGGTCACTGACTAAACAGATCAGCTTGTCCTGACTAACAACCGCTGAGCTTCCCTCAGCCGGTTAAACATATGTCCCCTGCAACCTTCTACTCACAATGTCACTCTCTTTGAGCCACTCAGCTCGGGCTGTGTACTCCTCAGCAGCCTCTGTCTCTTCCCTACAGCCCACATGCTGTCTCCTCGGAAGAGCCCCAACTATTCTGTTCCTTTTCCTTTTAAACACACACTTTCCCTTCCTGATACCTCATTAATCAGGCCACAGGTGGAGCATTCTGCAGAGATAGCAAGGGAAATACACCCTTTCCTTGCCACACTGCCACACCATCTACATTAATGTGGTTTAACCTGTAGGGCATGTTGAGTCAAATGAATTTAGCAAATTTGCCTCCTTCTCCTAATATTCATGCTCCTTTCCTCACCTTGACAGCTCTTACCTACAAGCTATACACACTCTATATATACACATTAGAATCTCCCAATAGCAACACTCAAGGGGAAAAAAAGTGTCCGCTATTGGGTGATTCTACTGTATATATATATATATATATATATATATATATATATATATATATAGTGTATATAGCTTGTAGGTAAGAACTGTCATGAGGAGAAAAGGAGAAGAATGGAGAAGAAGGCACATTTGCTAAATTCAAACAGGGGTCTTCTACTTCTGTGCTGGGAATGCTGCAGGGGCCAGGGCCCTTTACTGGTGTATTGGCTGTACCTCCCTGACGGCGGCCAGCACATAAGCCTGGTTGTCCCTTATTGAGAGAGTTTTATCCCCTATTGGGTATGTTTTGTCCCCTATCGGGAGTTTCTTGTCCCCTATTGGGTGTGTCCGCTATCAGGAGTGTCCCTTATTCGGAGGGTAAATACAGTAAGTCTTTCGGGACACTGTTGGGGAATAAAAAACTGTCACTATTGGAGGTGTCCCCTATCTGGAGGTGTCCACTAAGGGAGATTTTACTGTATATACATATCATCTTTACTTGTATTTATTTTCCCTCTCCCCAGAATGCCTAGTGGAGTACTAATGGCCTTTAACCCCTTAACGGCAATGGACGTAAATGTACGTCATGGTGACCTGGTACTGGTAGAACCTTGTGAAAGAGCGCAAAGACGGCCACGTGGCCGAAGTATAGAACTGCGAGGCCGAAGCCACGAAGTGAAAGGCCCATGATGCCCCGAAAAACGGGCGGAATGAGCCAAAACCCGGAAGGGGGAATCTTCCGCTTGCAGCGGTAAGCAGACCGGATCCACCGAAAAATGGTGGCAGTAGAAGCAGGTCGTCCTTTAAGACGACCTTCCAGAAAAACAAAAAAAGGAGTCACACTGCCGAAAAGAAGTGACAGAGAGATAAGCCCGAACAGCCCTCTCCACAACCAGTTTGTGGAGCAAACTCCCTGGGATGAGAAGGGGCCGGACAAAAGGACGGCAGGACGATGTCCTCATTGAGATGAAAAAGTCGAAACTATCTCAGGTAAAAAGGAAGGAACTGGACGGAAAACAACTTGTCCTGGTATACAACCAGGAAGGCAGAACGGCAGGAGAAAACTGCCAGCTCTGGCACCCACCTAACAGAGGTAAGAGCAATAAGGAACGCCCCCTTCCAGGGAAGGAGGCGAAGAGGAATGTCCCTGAGAGGTTCAAAAGGAGCGCCTTGCAGGGCACCTAAGACCAAGTGTAAGTACAAAGGGGGAGAAGGGGACCGAGAAGGAGGGGCAGTGTGTGCCACTCCCTGAAGCAGGTCTGGACATGAGAATTGAACGCCAGAGGACTTTGCAAAGGAATGAAAAGGGCCGAACTTTGACCCTAAAGGGAGCTGAGAGCCAACCCTTGGGCCAACCCTGACTGGAAAGGGAAAAGGGGTCAGGGAAGGAAAACCACAACCAGAGAAAAAAGGCTGAGATTCACACCAATGAAAATAGGACCGCCAGGTATGGTGGTAAATCTTTGCAGAGGAAGGCTTGCGAGCCATCAGCATGGTGCGAACCACTTGTGAAGAGAAACCGTGTTCTCAACCTCCACGCCATCAAAAGCCAAGACGGTAAATAGGGGTGGCACAGGGGACCTAAATAGGAGGCCTGGGAGAGAGGGAAGGCACAGCGGTAAGTCGTTAGGAGCCTGACCGCGACGACGTGCCACGCCCGTCGGAGCCAGGCTGGGCCACGAGAATGGCGGGAACGCTGTGAGTTTGCTCAGGACTCTGGAATGAGAGGAAGGGGAGGAAACAGATAAGGTAGGGCCAGGCCCGACTAAGAAACAGAGAAGGTAGGGCAAAGCCCGACCAGGAGAGAGGAACGCTGCAGTTGTGGCGGGACGAGTAAAGGTCCACGCCTGGAGCGCCCTAGAGGTTTCAGGTCACTGCAAACACCTCTGGATGTAGGAACCACTCGCCTTGGACGGCTGAGGACCAGCTAAGACAGGCCACCTACCAGTTGAGTATGTCCAGAATGAAGATCGCTGAGATGGTCGGAAACTTGAGTTCTGCCCAGAAGGGAATTTCCTGAAGAAGCAAGCACAGATAGAATTGCCCTAGTCCCAGCATGTTGATGGGGAGAAGGGCTTCTGGGGGGACCAAGGCCCCAGACCGGTCAGTCCTTGAAAACACCTTGTTATGATTGGCAAGCTGGAGGTGGATCCTCTGTGTCAGAGAGGGATTGGCGTGGACCGTGCCGGCGGACCGGTTCTAAGTTGCTACCGGTATTCACCAGAGCCCGCCGCAAAGCAGGATGGTCTTGCAGCGGCGGTAGCAACCAGGTCGTATCAACCGGCAATGGCTCAACCTCTCTGACTGCTGAGATAGGCGCGGTACAAAAGGACAAGGCAAGAGCAAGGTCGGACGTAGCAGAAGGTCAGGGCAGGCAGCAAGGGTCGTAGTCAGTGGCAACAGCAGAAGGTCTGGAACACAGGCTATGGACATACACTAAACGCTTTCTCTGGCACAAGGCAACAAGATCCGGCAAGGAAGGGAAGGGGAAGTGAGGTTATATAGACAGGGAGCAGGTGAAAGCTAGTTAGACTGATTGGGCCAGGCACCAATCATTGGTGCACTGGCCCTTTAAATCTTAGAGAGCTGGCGCGCGCGCACCCTAGAGAGCGGAGCCGCGCGTGCCAGAAGGTGACAGCCGGGGACCGGGACGGGTAAGTGGCTTGGGATGCGATTTGCGAGCGGGCGCGTCCCGCTATGCGAATCGCATCCCCATCGTGAATGTCAGGGCAGCGCTCCCGGTCAGCGGGTCTGACCGGGGCGCTGCAGAGAGGAGAACGCCGCGAGCGCTCCGGGGAGGAGCAGGGACCCGGAGCCCTCGACGTAACAGTACCCCCCCCCTTTAGGTCTCCTCCTCTTTTTGTCTCCTTGTCCCTTCAAATGAGACGAGAACATAGGGGACGCCTCTTGAGTTTCCTTCCATAACAAAAAAATCCTGGGTAGCTACATCAGCGGCAGGTAAACCAGAAGAAGTGGGAATGGGGAGGGGGGGGGCAGAGGGTGAAGCTTGTCACGGGGCAGAGTGTCACCAGGAAGGGGGCTATGAGGAGCAGATGTGAGGCATCGTTTGTGACAAGCAGGACCCCAATTCTTGATCTCCCCGGTGGTCCAGTCAAGGGTGGGAGAATGACGCTGGAGCCATGGCAGACCGAGGAGGACTTCATAGGTGCAGTTGGGCAGGACAAAAAATTCAATTTTCTCGAGATGCAGTCCAATGCTCATAAGCAAGGGCTCTGTGCGGTAACGCACAGTGCAGTCCAACTTCACTCCGTTGACTGAAGAAATGTAGAGCGGCTTGACGAGACGGGTCACCGGGATGCAGAACCTATTAACCAAAGAGGCCAGAATAAAATTTCCAGCAGAACCAGAGTCCAGGAAGGCCACAGCTGAGAAGGAGGAGTTGGCAGAAGGAGCAATCCGCACAGGCACAGTGAGACGTGGAGAAGCAGAATTCACACCAAGGGACGCCACTCCCATTTGAACAGGGTGCGTGCGTGCGTTTCCCAGACGTGGAGGACGAATAGGGCAATCCATCAAGAAATGTTCGGTACGAGCGCAGTACAGACATAAATTTTTATCTCTGCGGCGAGTCCTCTCTTCATGGGTCAGGCGAGACCGATCCACTTGCATAGCCTCCTCGGCGGGAGGCACAGGGGTAGATTGCAAAGGATACTGGGAGAGAGGTGCCCAGAGATCAAGGTCCTTTTCCTGGCGGAGCTCCTGGTGTCTTTCAGAAAAACGCTTGTCAATGCGGGTGGCCTAAAGGATAAGTTCTGACAGGTTAGCTGGAATTTCTCGTGCGGCCAGTACATCTTTGATGTTGCTGGATAGGCCTTTTTTAAAGGTCGTGCAGAGGGCCTCGTTGTTCCAAGATAATTCGGAGGCGAGGGTACGAAATTGGATGGCGTATTCACCTACAGAAGAATCTCCCTGGACCAGGTTCAGCAAGGCAGTTTCGGCAGAAGAAGCTCGGGCTGGTTCCTCGAAGACACTACGGACTTCAGCGAAGAAGGACTGGACTGAGGCTGTGGCAGGATCATTGCGGTCCCAGAGCGGTGTGGCCCAAGACAAGGCCTTTCCAGACAGAAGACTAACTACGAAAGCCACCTTAGACCGTTCTGTAGGAAATTGGTCCGACAACATCTCCATATGTAGGGAACATTGAGACAGGAAACCACGGCACAGTCTAGAGTCCCCATCTAATTTGTCCGGCAGGGACAAGCGGAGGCTAGGAGCGGCCACTCGCTGCGGAGGAGGTGCAGGAGCTGGCGGTGGAGATGGTTGCTGCTGTAGCAGTGGCAGAAGTTGCTGTAACATGGCGGTCAACTGCGACAGCTGCTGTCCTTGTTGGGCAATTTGCTGAGATTGCTGGGCGACCACCGTGGGTAGGTCAGCGAGACTTGGCAGCGGCACCTCAGCGGGATCCATGGCCGGATCTACTGTTATCCTGGATCCTCTGTGTCAGAGAGGGATTGGCGTGGACCGTGCCGGCGGACCGGTTCTAAGTTGCTACCGGTATTCACCAGAGCCCGTCAAAAAGCAGGATGGTCTTGCAGCGGCGGTAGCAACCAGGTCGTATCCACCGGCAACGGCTCAACCTCTCTGACTGCTGAGATAGGCGCGGTACAAAATGACAAGGCAAGAGCAAGGTAGAAGAAGGTCAGGGCAGGCAGCAAGGGTCGTAGTCAGGGGCAACAGCAGAAGGTCTGGAACACAGCCTGGAACACAGGCTATGGACATACACTAAACGCTTTCTCTGGCACAAGGCAAGATCCGGCAAGGAAGGGAAGGGGAAGTGAGGTTATATAGACAGGGAGCAGGTGGAAGCTAGTTAGACTGATTGGGCCAGGCACCAATCATTGGTGCACTGGCCCTTTAAATCTTAGAGAGCTGGCGCGCACGAGCCCTAGAGAGCGGAGCCGCGCGCACCAGAACGTGACAGCCGGGGACCGGGACGGGTAAGTGGCTTGGGATGCGATTTTCGAGCGGGCGCGTCCCGCTATGCGAATCGCATCCCCATCGTGAATGTCAGTGCAGCGCTCCCGGTCAGCAGGTCTGACCGGGGCGCTGCAGAGAGGAGAACGCCGCAAGCGCTCCGGGGAGGAGCAGGGACCCGGAGCGCTCGGCGTAACACACCTTCTCAGTCCAACAGATCGGCAGAAAGGTGCGCCCCTGAAAAGCAGGGGGAAACGAAGCCACTATAGAATGGATCGGCAAGACTGTTGAGAGAGAACGATCTTGCAGTCGAGAGACAAAGGGGACCTGTCCCACCGGAAGAGAATCACCAGTTAAAGAGGTCGGTGATGAAACTGGGTGAATGGCACGGCCTCCGCGGCCGCCAGCAACCAACCCAGGACAGTATGCAAAAGCGAATGGAAACTGGAGCAAGATGCCGAAGTTATCTGACTCCTGACAAGAGAGTCAGCCGAATGTCCGGCAGAGACGAAAGCGGGCAGAGGCCACGTCGAACTGGACCCCCAGGGGAGAGGTTTAACTTGTCACGATTGACCATCCAACCGAAGAGAAAACAAGGGTTGGAGGTTGAGACTAAGACTCCCCAGAGTCTGAGCCCTGGTTGGAGCTCTGATCAGGAGGTCGTCCAAGAAAGGAAGCACTGAAACAACTCTTGTGTGTAACAGGGCTATCACAGGCGTCAGGTCCTTGGTAAGGACCAGCGGAGTAGTGGTCAGACCGAAAGGGAGAGCCACAATAGAAAATGGCCGCCCGGAACTGCAAAGCGGAAGTACCGCTGATGACCGGGAAATATTGGAATGTGGAGGCAGGCATCCTTGATGTCCACCGAGGGAAGAAAAACTCCCCTTGAACCATGGACTCCAGCACCGAACGGAGAGACTCCATTTGGAATGGGAAGGGAAGCAGAATATGCTGGTGGAGATGCTCGAGAACCAAGATTGGGTGAACAGCAACGCCCGTCTTGGGGACCACAAAGAGGTTGGAATTAAAAACCTCGAAAACGTTCCCCTGAAGGAACAGGGACAATTACTCCCTGGATGAAAGGGAACGCGCCCCGAAATGCCTCCGCTAGAGAGGAGGACCGGGGGGTCCGGGAAGAAAAAAGCAGTCCCATGGAAGGGAGGCAAATTCGACCCTGTATCCGTTGGCTACAACATCCCTGACCCAGGAAACCGGAAAGTGCGTGTCCAGGCATCCCGGAAGAGTAAGATGACCAACCACTCGAGGAAAGTCGGCGGGTGGGGGCGACCCCTCAGGCCGAAGCAGGCCTACGGGTGCCTGCTGGGGCTGCCAAACAGCCGAAATGGTTAGCTGACCTCAGGGATGGACGGGTCAGGAAGGAGGGAGCCCTCTCCCGGTGAAGGCGCCTAGCTGGACCTTTGTTGGTACCAAAGGTCCGCAGGACCGGAAGGAGGAGGACTTCCAATGGTTCTGCGAGCCTTATCCAGAGGTATAAGGAACTCTTTCTGCCTGTCGCCTCACTTCTTGAAGGCTGTGTCCGCATTCCAGGCTATAAGCCACATGGAGCGAAGGAGGGCTACCAGGTAGCCTGTGGCAAAGGCAGCACAGCGGCTGCGCATGGAAGCAGAACCCAGAAAATCTCCGGCATAGGAGCCTCGGAGAGCTAGTCTAGATAAATCCCCTGGAGGGATCCTGAATACTACCCTGGCGGAGTTGGGAGACCATACTGAAAGGGCATCTGACACCCAGGCAGAAGCAAAAGCAGGAAGAAAAGAAGAACCTGCTGTCTCAAAGGCAAATTTTGCCAAGGTCTCCACCTTCTTGTCCGCTGGATCCTGGAAGGCAGCCGCAAAAGCTAACGGCAAGACAGTTGCCTTAGAGAGGCGGGAGACTGGTAGATCCACAGTTGAAGAGGAGGTCCACCGAGCAATGAGGTCCTTTGCGAAGGGATACCGCGCTTGAACCTTCTCGTTTTCTGAAACTTTTAGTCAGAGTGCCTTCAGGCGGATTCCAGCAAGGCGTCAAATTCAGCGAGAGAGCAGAAAGTCTTGGGTGCCGGTCGGGCACGAAGAAAGGAGACTTCTGTAGACACGTCCGAAGTTCCTGGGTCCATTAGCTGGAAGGTGTCTCGTATGGCCGAAACCAATGAGTACACCACATCAGACATATCCGTGCAGCCCTCTGAGTCGGAGGCCGAATTAGAAACCTCATCCACAAGTTCTCCAGATGAATGAGAACGAGGTGAGGCAGCCCTGGATGAGATCTGGCACGATGAAAGGCAACTTCTGGAGCCACGTCCAAAGTTCCTGGGTCCTCTAGATGAAAAGGTGTCTCTTATGGCAGAAACCAGTTCACCGTGTCGGCAGAATCTGAGCGGTCCTCTGAGACGGATACAGATTCGAAAACCTCATCCACAATCTCTCCAGGTGAATGGGAGGCGGCCCTAGATGAGGAAGACACTGACCCGTTATGCGGCTCTGGAGAGCCAGAGCGGTGACTGCGGGAGCGTCCTCTGGAAGAGGGACGCTTGAGATAAGCTGAGGTAGCGGGCGAGACCTATGATGGGAAAGAATGTACCTGTCCGAAGACCCCGGGGACGATTCAGAGGGAACACCCCTATTACGCTTGCGAGAAGCGTAGGGAGGAGGGGAGCGAGTCTCCCCGGAGGGCTGACGGAGGACCTCTCCAAGGCAGTCACCACAGAACGGGAGACCTGCGCCAGTCGGATATAGACTGTGAGAGGGAAGAAACCCAGGCTGGAGGGAAGGCCGAACCCACCGGGTCTGGTAGAACATCCCTGGTAGAAATAGCCGGGGGGTCTGGGGGAGCAGTGGTGCAGGCAGAACAAGTCGGTTCAGCAGAACCAGACATTTTTGTGTTACAGCTATTACAGGTGTAATAAGTAACTATCTGTTTAGAGGAAGGAACAGTTCTGGGCACGGACATAGTAATAAAAAGGAACAGTCTCGCCCTGGTCTGTGTCCCTCAGACTGCAGCTGTGAGCAGAGAGAGGGAAAGAGAAAACGCTGGACCAATGGCCAGAGGGGGCGTGCCAATTACAAGGACACTTTTGATTGGCTCTGCAAACCCCCTGTGCACGCACAGCGCTGATTCGAGGGGATTCGCGCCATCCTGAAAGAAATAATAACCAAGATAATGATGGCGCCCGCTCCCGAGTGCACCATGTGAACGCATGCGCGCCTCGGGGCAACGGAGCGGGCGAACGCTGTCGGCAGAACACTGCCGAAAACGAAAATAAAAACTTCTATGCGGCCCATAGAGTAAAAAAGGGAGGGAAAAACCCCACCTGGCCAGTCCCATAAACCCTTATAGAAAAAAGGGTGTCTCCAGCTGTTGAGAGTCCAGTACCTAAGAAAAAAGGGGGAAATATACTCACCTTAGTCAGAAGAACTCACCTAATGAAGTCTTCCTGATGAAGCCTTAAGCCAGCTTTTAGTCACCTGCATCATGCCGGGCTTGAAAAGTGAGACGAGCAGGGAAAAGTGGGGGACCCGGACTCGTGAGGTACAACCCCAGGCGCTGGCCGTTGGCGAGAGGGGGTTGACAGTACATCCACGATGTCTGTGCCCCCTCAATCGCAAATGGGGAAACAGTGAACGCTATGTTCCTGAGTCCCCACTTGAAAACAGGAAAATAAAAGGAAATAAGAAACTAAACGTCCCTATCTGAAAAAATAAAAAAGTTAGACCAAGTCTGTACACTGAGGACAAGCAGGGCTCTGTGCACTGAGGACAAGCAGGGCTCTGTGCACTGAGGACAAGGAGGGCTCTGTGCACTGAGGACAAGCAGGGCTCTGTGCACTGAGGACAAGCAGGGCTCTGTGCACTGAGGACAAGCAGGGCTCTGTGCACTGAGGACAAGCAGGGCTCTGTGCACTGAGGACAAGCAGGGCTCTGTGCACTGAGGACAAGCAGGGCTCTGTACACTGAGGACAAGCAGGGCTCTGTACACTGAGGACAAGCAGTGCTCTGTGCACAGACGACAAGCAGGGCTCTGTGCACTGAGGACAAGCAGGGCTCTGTACACTGAGGACAAGCAGGGCTCTGTACACTGAGGACAAGCAGGGCTCTGTACACTGAGGACAAGCAGGGCTCTGTGCACCGAGGACAAGCAGGGCTCTGTGCACCGAGGACAAGCAGGGCTCTGTACACCGAGGACAAGCAGGGCTCTGTACACCGAGGACAAGCAGTGCTCTGTACACCGAGGACAAGCAGGGCTCTGTACACCGAGGACAAGCAGGGCTCTGTACACCGAGGACAAGCAGGGCTCTGTACACCGAGGACAAGCAGGGCTCTGTACACCGAGGACAAGCAGGGCTCTGTACACCGAGGACAAGCAGGGCTCTGTACACCGAGGACAAGCAGGGCTCTGTACACCGAGGACAAGCAGGGCTCTGTACACCGAGGACAAGCAGGGCTCTGTACACCGAGGACAAGCAGGGCTCTGTACACCGAGGACAAGCAGGGCTCTGTACACTGAGGACAAGCAGGGCTCTCATAAGAAGGGGTCGATAATATGCAGCTGCGACTTTTTGTGAGACTTTTTAAAACTGCCAGTTGAAGGCAGTTTTGTAAGGCAGGTCTGACCTGGCTTTGACTTGACACATTTTGGAGGGGTTTGTGACTTTTTTTTTTTTTTATGCCTATGTGTAGGGCTGGGCGGTATACCGGTTCATACCGAATACCGACATTTTTGTGCTGCACGATATGAATTTTAACCCAAACCGCAATACCGGTTTGGCCCCTCCTCCTCGGGAATGAATGAATCAGCTCAGTGCTGCGCTGTCCCCACAGAACTACTCACATGTCACCCGCGAGCGCTGCCCCCCAATTAATTATCAGCCCAGTGCTGTCCTCATCAGGGTAAATACTCATATGTCACCCTCAAGCGCTGACCTCCTCATCCTCCTGTTTGTTGCGGCCGCCGGCGCTGATACTCTATACCAGTGGTCTACAACCTGCGCACCTTCAGATGTTGCAAAACTACAACTCTCAGCATACCCAGACAGCCAACGGCGGAAATACCATTAAATACTGTGGAACCATCAAAAATTCATAAAATACCGTGATACACACATTTGGTCATACCGCCCAGCCCTAACTACGTGACACATTCACACATAATACATTTTCAACCACTGCAAAGAGAAAACTGAAAGTTGCTTAGGTAAGGCTGTTTGCTACTTTATGCGTACCCAGATAATTTACAAAAAAAAAACACGCTTAGGCGCATGTTTTGTGCGCCCATAGTTGATACTGCCGCAGGACAAAGAGAAACCTAGATCTGTGCAAAAGAGGGTGTCACTGATTTGCGTTTATGTATTTAGGGCATTTTTAAATAGATTTTTTTTTTTTTTTTTTTTTTTGTGAGTAGAATAAACAACTACTTTTAACCAGTAGTATGGTCAGTTCTATGGGCTTCATGTTTTTTACAGTTTTTATGGCTTCAGCATATCATTACCTTGTGAATGTATGGCAATAGGAGGAGTGTGGGACTTCCATATACTTATATATTTGTGATATATCGATCTTCTTAGCACTTTCTGTTCTACAGCATGTTACCTATAGACTGGACCATTTGAACTTGGCAGAATCAAGTTAGTGACATAGTAAGAGACAAAAATGTCTAGAACAGTTCTGAATCCACCCTGATAACCTGCTCACTGATCACTACATCCACACTATGAAAATACCAGACCATTGTGCTCCTCCTGCTAATCTGGCACTGGGACCTGTATTGTTGGATGCCAGATTACCAGGCATTCTGGGTGTCTGGATCTAGTTGTATGGGTTTGATTCCCATTATGTAGGAAAGAAAAAAAAACTAAGAATAAAAAAGGGATAATTAATTAAGACGTGGATGTTGGCAGTGAAACAGATGCTTGTGCGCGGTGTTTCTGAAATCTACTAAAATTTACACTACCTCTGAAGAGGTCCCATCCCTTTCTATTTCCATGTGGTGAGCGAAAGCAAAGAAAGAGGCAACATTTTTGTGCAAAGTAAAGTTTTACACCTTTTTATTGTCTGTGAAGAGATTAATAAAGGTTTCCCTTCCCCCTTAATATTTTATTTTGAGGCAAATAATGGTTTCAACGAGACTGATAAGGTTCTTTTAGGTGCAGCTATTAAAGGGGTACTCCGCCCCTAGACATCTTATCTCATCCAAAGGATAGAGAATGAGATGTTAGATCGCTGGGGTCCCGCTGCTGGGGACCCCTGAGATCCCCGCTGCAGCACCCCGCTATCATTACTGCGCAGAGCGAGTTCGCTCTGTGCGTAATGACGGGTGATACAGGGGCCGGAGCAGTGTGAGGTCATGGCTCCGCCCCTCATGACATCATGGCCCGTCCCCTTAATGCAAGTCTATGGCAGGGGGCGTGACGACCGCAACGCCCCATCCCATAGACTTGTATTGACGGGGGCGGGCTGTGATGTCACGAGGGGCGGAGCCGTGACGTAACGATGCTCCGGCCCCTGTATTGCCCGTCATTACTTGCAGAGTGATCTCGCTCTGCGCAGTAATGATAGCGGGGTGCTGCAGCAGCGATCCCCGGGGTCCCCAGCAGTGGGACCCCGGCGATCTGATATCTTATCCCCTATCCAAAGGATAAGATGTCTAGGGGCTGAGTACCCCTTTAATTCACTATTGGAAAGAACAGACAACATTTATTTGCCCAAAGAGCGAAAACAATAACTAGAAATATTTTATATGTCACCACCAGAATCATTAAGTTGAATCCAAAAGCAGCAAAATGCTTTATGGATGCATATTTGGGGGTGTACTGGAGTCTCACAAGACTGGACAAGTCCAAGACATCCTACCACTCACCTGTTTACACCTGGAGCAGTGAAGCCAATTTATAGTACCCCACAACCGCCAATACACATCTCGCCAAGACTTCAGCTCCTCATATAAACTGGTCAGGTATTCATGAACATCCCAAGTTTTGTCCCTGTAATATGTGATATAAGAACACTATACGGTTACATATTCCAAGGAGATTCAGATTTTCAGCCTTTAAAGTTTTGTGTGGTCCCTAATGTACGACCCCTAAAAAATATTAATTATAACACTCTTCCTCACGTAACAGCTACTTTGTGAGATCCCGTGCAGGCTCTCATAGCAAGTAGAAGCTCTGTGCAGAAAAGAGGATTATAAATATTTATTAGGCAGTACCAGCAGGTTAGTGCAGGCGCTGCAGCCATAAGCTTTTCTTTAACGAATATTGTGGGGTTTTTTCTTAAAGGGGTACTCCGCCCCTAGACATCTTATCCCCTATCCAAAGGGTAGGGGATAAGATGTCTGATCGTGGGGGTCCCACCGCTGAGGACCCCTGTGATCTCGGCTGAGGCACCCCAGACTGGCGATACAGGGCGGAGGCTAGTAATGTTATGGTCACGCCCAGCTCTTGACATCACGGCCATGCCCCCTCAATGCAAGTCTATGGGAGGGGGCGTGGCGGCCGTCACGCCCCCTCCCCTAGACTTGCATTGAGGGGGCATGGCCGTGACATCACGAGCGTGGCATGAAAGTGATGTCACGAGCCTCCGGCGCTCCACCGGCACGATCAGACATCTTATCCCTTATCCTTTGGATAAGAGATAAGATGTCTAGGGGCAGAGTACCCCTTTAAAGAATACCTGTCACAATGATTCGGTGGCAGTAGTGCAAGGCTATGTTCACACGCCGGAATTTCTGCATGGAATTCCCCATGAATTTATAGCCAATACACTTCAATGGCATTCCGCTGTCCCATTCACACAGCAGAATTTCTGCTGCAGGAATTCCATTGAAATTAATGGGGGCGGGGCTATGACGTCACAAGCTCCTGATGCCATCTCTAAGCGTTTGGAACATTTTGTTCCAAACGCTGAGCAGCGGAGTACCCCTTTAAGAATGGGATGTCCTAAAAGCTCCTGTAGAAGTAATATATGAATATAGAATATATGAGTGTCCCAATGTTTTGTCCATATAGTGTATACTCCTAAATAAAAAAGATCATGACTGGTTAAAGACCCAGCTTCACCCCGTATACTTATTCTAAGATAAGAAACCTCTTAGGCATTTATCCTCTGAGAATGTGAAATAACCTGCGATCTTGATATAAGCAAAGAACTGACCTCTAAAATGAATTTGTAATGAAAAGCAGATTCCTTATTTGCCCTTATCACGGCTCATTACATGTGCAGCAGAACTGTCAGGACCCCAGTGAGGTCTGTATCGGGGTTGTTATATCCTAGTACAGCTTTATTTCATTTTCATTGAAACCCCTAAGTGAAGTCTGAAATGAATATACCTTATGTGAAAGTAAACAATATTTCCATACTGGTCGATGTTGATTTTCCCAGGTAGACAAGCAATCTTCTGCTCAACGTCCTTTGTCAGCAGCTTCTTGCACAAACAGCATCTAAAGGAGTACTTACAGTCAGTCTACACAACAGCTAGTCTGGTGTACATTTACCATTGCATGCAGGCACCTACCTGTACAGCGTCCCAGCATTAGCTGGAGAATCTGAATTTTTATATTCTTGGTCAAAAAGTCTTTCAATTTTCTTGCAGAATATTTTGCTGAAAAAAATTCACATCGAAAGCATAATAAATTAGAATTAAATATTTTAATTTAGGATAAATACCTTTGTATGATTTAATACGGTATTTTTTACGTAAAAAGCTATTTACAGATTCTTAAAATGCCCAAGCTTTTTGCTTCCAAAACACCTTAAAGGGCTACTCCGCTGCTCAGCGTTTGGAACAAACTGTTCCGAACGCTGGAGCCGGCACCGGGAGCTTGTGACGTCATATCCCCGCCCCCTCATTACATCACGCCCCTCGCCCTAGATGCAAGTCTATGGGAGGGAGCGTGACAGCCGTCACGCCCCCTCCCATAGACTTGCATTGAGGGAGCGGGGTGTGACGCAATGAGGGGGCGGGGCTATGAAGTCATAAGCTCCCGGCGCCGGCTCCAGCGTTCGGAACAGTTTGTTCCAAACGCTGAGCAGCGGAGTACAACTTTAAGAGGAGTTATCCAGGAACAGAAATACAGAGCTAATGTTTTCCATAAACAGAACCAAAGCTTTTCTAAGGTTGTGGCAAAACCCCACACGACCTGAGGACAGATGTGGTGCTGTTTTTGGGAGAAATTGTGTGGGTTTTTCTAATCCTGGATAACCCTTTTAAGAACTGACTGTTCCCTTGCTGCACCCAATATATACCTAATATATCCTATATATATATGCAGTATGGGTGTTTGATTTACCTCTTAAACTTGTCTTTCTTGTCTTTTATGTCATCCGCTTCATTATGTGAGAAAAGGTCTGTAATCCTTGTTAGGAGGTTTGCATTGATGCAGTTCATGTTGCATGGAGTGGCTACAATAGCGCTCATGTTTTTGTGACAATAGTCAATGCATTTTTCTACCTAAATAAAAAAAAATAATAATAATAGAAAAAACATTAGTAATGCTACTTACACTAGGGGGCTCCCTGCTGTCTCTAGTAAGCTTGTTGTATGTAGGCAAAATTGCTTTTAGCTCTATGGTTTCTTAACCCCTTAAGGACCAAGACAATTAAGCCTGTACGCCCCTTAAAGGGGTATTCCGCTGCTCAGCGTTTGGAACAAACTGTTCAGCCCCGGGAGCTCGTGACGTCACATCCCCGCGCCCTGATGATGTCACGCCCCCTGAATGCAAGTCTATGGGAGGTGGCGTGACAGCTGTCACGTCCCCTCCCATACACTTGCATTGAGGGGGTGGGGCTAGGACGTCACGAGCGCCCGGCGCCGTCTCCAGCGTTCAGAACAGTTTGTTCCAAACTCTGAGCAGCGGAGTGCCCCTTTAAAGCCCAAGACTGTTTTTTCAAATCGGGGATGTCTGACTTTATTAGAGAATAACTCTGGTAATGTTTTGACAATCACGATAATACTGACATTCTTTTTTTGTCACAAGTTGTCCCTCATGTACAGAGTAAAAGTAAGTTGATATCATTTGTAGTTTTTTTTTTACAATGCAAAAAAAAAAAGTGTTTTTTTTTTTGCTATTTTAACACTAATAGGCTGCATATATTTATACTTTCTGAGCAAATAGTTTATGAAATTTATACTTTCAGATGTCTACTTTATTTTGAAAGCATTTATTTTGTTTTTAATTAACACTTTAAATGAATTAGAAGCCTAACAATTTAACTTGAAATTTAGAAAATTTGAAAAGCACATCTATCTATTCATGGTTTGCAGAAACTTGGAGGTGGTAGAACATAGGACCCCCCCCCCCCCCCCCCCCCCAAATGACCCCATTTTAAAAACAAGACCCCCTCAAGGTATTCACTACGGGGTACAGTGAGTATTTTAACGCCATAGATTTTTGGCAAGAATTATTACAAAGTCAGTGTTAAAAATTCGAAATTAGCTTTTTTTCACACATGCATCATTTGTGGGACATATTTTTTGTACATAACTTCTGATATTGACACAATTGCCCCCTATATTTTATTGAGCTGCTCAATGTGTTTGGAAATACCCCCGCTTAGTCCATATTTGGTTCCTTGGCTGCAGGACCCAGAAGGAGAGGAGCACCATTTGGATTTCAGGGCATCATTTTAGGCCGAATGGATTGTAGGCCGCACTTCATGCCTGCAAAGGGTTTTAGCTGCCAGAACCATACAGAACCCCTACAAATGACCCTGTTTTGGAAACTACCCCCCCTAAAGTATTCATCTAGACCAAAAGGGAGTACCTTGAGTCCTTTTTGTGAAGCTGGAATCGTTACAAAGTCAGTCGAAAAAATTGAAATTAGCTTTTTATTCACAAATGCATCATTTGTGGGACATATTTTGTGTCCATTGCGTCTGAAAAGAAGGAAATGTGCCCCATATTTTATTAAGCTGCTCGTCCCGTGTTCGGAAATATCCCTGCTTAGGCCATATTTGGTTCCTTGGTCACGTGGCAGGACCCAGAAGGAGAGGAGTGCGGTTTGGCTTTCAGGGCAACATTTTAGGCCGAAAGTATTATAGGCCGCACTTCATGCCTGCGAAGTCATATAGCTGCCAGAACAATATAGAACCCCCACAAGTGACCCCATTTTGGAAACTACACCCTGTAAAGTATTCGCCTAGACTAAAAGTGATTACTTTGAGTGCTTTTTGTGTGGTTGGAATAGTTACAAAATCAGTGGAAAAACTAAAATTAGCTTTTTTTTCACAAATGCATAATTTGTACATTGTGTCTGAAAAGGAGGAAATGCGCCCCATATTTTATATGTTCGTTCCGTGTTCGGTAATACCCCCGCTTAGGCTAAATTTGGTTGCATGGCCACATGGTGGGACCCAATAGGAGAGGAGCATCATTTGGCATCAGGATATCATTATACAGATTATAGCCCGCAATTCATCTTGCAAAGCATTCTAGCTGTAAGAACAATACTGCACCCCCAGATGTGACCACATTTTTGAAACTACACCCTCTAAAATATTCACCTAGGGCAAAAGTGATTATGTTGAGCCCTTATTGTGTGGCTAGAATTAGTTCAAAGTCAGTGGGGAAAAAAATAGAATTTTTTCCCCACAAATTCTTTATTTGTGGGACATCATTTTGGTAAGTCGTTTCTGAAATTGAGGAAACACGCCCCATATTTTATCATGCTGTTTGTTCCGGGCTGGACAGTACCCCTACTTAGGCCATATCTGGTTGCCTGACCGCCAGGTAGGACCAAGAAGGAGAGGAGCCCCCTTTGGCTTCCAGGGCATCATTATATGAATTATAGACCCCCCTCCATGCCTGCAAAGGCCCGGAGCTGTCAGAATCACACCGCACCCCTACAAGTGACCCCATGTGGACTGCAAGATTTTTGTCTCAGAAAGAAATATGTATTAGCTGGACTAGGGACCCCTCTGATTGGTCCTTGGTCGGCTGTGCCGTGCAGCTGTCTGTGAAAGTTGAAGTTCCTGAAGGATATATCCGTCATGTTGTGGGAATAAGCACCCACTCATGACGAATATATCCAACACTGTGCGTTTAAAAATAATTAAAAAATCTTGAAAAAAACGGGTTTATTTTGTTGGAAGGGGAGTGATAGTCCCCCATTCATGCATTCTGCAGTATGTTAGAAGTGTCCATTGGAGTCAAAAAGGAATTCCACCATATACTGTAGCAGTCTCATTTGGAAATGAATAGGGCTGCTACAGTATACGTCAGCAACACTTTTTTTGATGTGATGCTGACGGATAACTCTAACATACTGCTGAAACGCAGTATGAACGGGGCCCTTGTAAAAATATATTTCATAAGTGTAGGGTCACAAAGAGCGTATCCGCAGTATATTTCACACCGCGGATGTCCCGCAGGCAGTCACAATAGTGAGCTCACTGCTGCGGCTGAGTAGCTCAGTGTATCTGCTTGTGACTGCCAGCAGGAAATCCACCGCTATGACCTTCCGGGGATCACATGCAGCACCCGGCGATAGAGTCACAGGGTGCTGCAGGGGAGACAGAGGGAGCTCCCTCCGTCAAACCACTTACAACCCGCAGTCGCTTCTGACCACGGCTGTAAGGGTTAAACTGTCGCGATATCGTGGGTACACTGGACAGTATCCACGAGAACCATGTATACTCGTCCAGGTGCAGGAACATGCATCCCCCCATGATGTGTATACATGTCTATGGTCATTAAGGGGTTAAAGATATGTACATTTGGAGCTTTGTAACAGTGGAACAGAGGTATAGTATGAAATTATTCAGCACAGAATTTTGGAAATATTCACATAAAAAAATGAAAAATCAGCTATACTTCTAAGGCTAGGTTTGCACCTTTTTCCCCTCCATTTATCATATATGATGGAAAACCCTCTGACGTCTACATTAAAGGAGTTATCCAGAAATCGAATAACAGACCTATTTTCTTTCAAAGACCGCTCCCTGTCTGTCTCCATGTTGGGTGTGGTATTACAACTTGGCTCCATTCACTTCAATGGAACAGAGCTGCAGAACCACACCCAACCTGGAGACAGACAGGGAGAGGTCTTTGAAAGAAATTATCTCTGTTTGTTGATTCCTGGATAACCCCTTTAAACAGAGGCTGTGATGGATGCCTAATAGTGACAATTGTCAGAACCGTACTGACCCAGTAAATAAGGTAAAAAAGGTAAATAAGGTAAAAAAAAATCAGTATGGAAATGACATTGCCAGGTTCTGAAATAAAAGACATTGACATTTAGAAAGGCTTTTATGTAACATGGATTTTAACTATTTGTCAGTATGTTACCAAACACCAAATATTTGTCAGGCCGGGGTGCATGAATGATTGCTGGATTGTCAGTGTGCCCTCTAACTTCACCAGAGGATAGGGGAAAAGATGTCTGATCATGGGGGTCCCGAACGCTGGGGCAGTGGAGTACCCCTTTAAAGGGATTTTTTTCCAAAATAAATCGACTTAGTGTTACCTATAAATAGCTGAGGGGGAGCTGATCACATGCTTTTATAGTATGTTGATCCCCAACAACCCCTGTGCCTAAAGCGTAAAGTGTTTAAAGAATTTGTGATGTTTGTATATTGCTTATTGTACATTGTTAACTTTTCATTAAGAAAAATAATTTCAAAAGGAAAAAAAAAAAAAAAAAAACTAACCCAACTTCAGTACATCTTGCTTGTCACTTTCATTAGAATTCCGCTTGACATACTTTATCAGCCAGTTAAAGATTTGCACATCACAATGAACAGAAATGTCAACCTCCTCCCATCGCTGGGCATCTGTAGATAAGTATTCTGCAAAGTACTTCATCTCAGATATAAGGAGATCTCGTGGGCACACAAAGTCTTCCCTCAGGTTCTTGGCTTCATCACATACATGAATGACCATGTTTGGCCTTCAAAAAAGAAAAAAGAGTTTTTATAATATATATTGCTCAATCAAAATTATGTGTATCTCTATGTATATAACTAAAATGCATTCGGAAAGTCAAATTACCCAGAATAAGAATGTGAACAGAGAATCTTAGAGAACTTAGCAAATTTGTTAAAAACAAAACAAAAAAATAATACGTATATTTTGCATGGACAGACAACAGTATTATGATCCTTTGCTATGACACTTTAAATTTAGCTCTGGCTCCTCCCATTTCGTTTGACCATCTCTGAAATGTTCCTACACCTTGATAGGAGCCACATGTGGTAAATTCAGTTGACTGGACAGTCTCACAATGCATAACAGAGCAAAAACTGAGCCATGAGGTGGAAAAACATGCCTGTAGAGATCAGAGACAGGAAACGTGCCTGTAGAGATCAGAGACAGGAAACGTGCCTGTAGAGATCAGAGACAGGAAACGTGCCTGTAGAGATCAGAGACAGGAAACGTGCCTGTAGAGATCAGAGACAGGAAACGTGCCTGTAGAGATCAGAGACAGGAAACGTGCCTGTAGAGATCAGAGACAGGAAACGTGCCTGTAGAGATCAGAGACAGGAAACGTGCCTGTAGAGATCAGAGACAGGAAACGTGCCTGTAGAGATCAGAGACAGGAAAGGTGCCTGTAGAGATCAGAGACAGGAAAGGTGCCTGTAGAGATCAGAGACAGGAAAGGTGCCTGTAGAGATCAGAGACAGGAAAGGTGCCTGTAGAGATCAGAGACAGGAAAGGTGCCTGTAGAGATCAGAGACAGGAAAGGTGCCTGTAGAGATCAGAGACAGGAAAGGTGCCTGTAGAGATCAGAGACAGGAAAGGTGCCTGTAGAGATCAGAGACAGGAAAGGTGCCTGTAGAGATCAGAGACAGGAAACGTGCCTGTAGAGATCAGAGACAGGAAACGTGCCTGTAGAGATCAGAGACAGGAAACGTGCCTGTAGAGATCAGAGACAGGAAACGTCCCTGTAGAGATCAGAGACAGGAAACATGCCTGTAGAGATCAGAGACAGGAAACATGCCTGTAGAGATCAGAGACAGGAAACATGCCTGTAGAGATCAGAGACAGGAAACATGCCTGTAGAGATCAGAGACAGGAAACATGCCTGTAGAGATCAGAGACAGGAAACATGCCTGTAGAGATCAGAGACAGGAAACATGCCTGTAGAGATCAGAGACAGGAAACATGCCTGTAGAGATCAGAGACAGGAAACATGCCTGTAGAGATCAGAGACAGGAAACATGCCCGTAGAGATCAGAGACAGGAAACATGCCCGTAGAGATCAGAGACAGGAAACATGCCCGTAGAGATCAGAGACAGGAAACATGCCCGTAGAGATCAGAGACAGGAAACATGCCCGTAGAGATCAGAGACAGGAAACATGCCCGTAGAGATCAGATACAGGAAACATGCCCGTAGAGATCAGAGACAGGAAACATGCCCGTAGAGATCAGAGACAGGAAACATGCCCGTAGAGATCAGAGACAGGAAACATGCCCGTAGAGATCAGAGACAGGAAACATGCCTGTAGAGATCAGAGACAGGAAACATGCCTGTAGAGATCAGAGACAGGAAACATGCCTGTAGAGATCAGAGACAGGAAACATGCCTGTAGAGATCAGAGACAGGAAACATGCCTGTAGAGATCAGAGACAGGATTGTGTGGTGCCACAAATCTAGAGTAGGGAATATTTTTGTTGAACGGGAAGTTCCTAATGAAATAGATCCTGGATGTACCCAGTGAAGATCTGCCCCCTTCCTGATTAGTTTTATCAGAAGCGGTGCACACGCTAGGAAAGGCCACCCAGACACCTGTTAGCCGAGATGACACTTTCTTTATTATCCAGAAAAAAACTGTACAAGGTTTTATATAGAGGATAGTGATGTCTGCAAAATGGGTTGTGTGAATTGGGTGTTAAAAGCACTTTATTGGTTAAATCTCCTTCTGCGTACTCTTCTAGAGAGAAGCATTTCTTATCTCTGCTACATTCCAGCACCATCTTTGATGCTCGTTGGGAGGGGGAAGGAGCAGTTTAGTTCAGTGGGGATCTCTGTATGCAGTTTAGGAAAAATAGACATTTTAATATAAGTATTTGTTAGTACACACTAATCCACTACACTAAGAGTACAGTGGCGGATCCGGGCAAGGTAGGGCTCATTGGAATCAGCATCTCCTGTACTATCCATCAGTACCTGTGAAGAAAGCGGGAGATGCTGATTCCAATGAGCCCTACCTTGCCTGGATCCGCCCGGACATACGCCCGCAATCGTAGTTTTATTATATGTGGAAATCTGTCTGTAACTGGCACGGGCGGGGCTTCTGCAACTTAACTGGCACTGACGTCAGCACCGCTTATGAATATTCATCCCCCCTCCCTCCAGCTCTCCCTCTCTTCACCGCTCCTAACTGGAGGGAGGGGGATGAATATTCATAAGCGGCGCTGACGCTGAAATACAGGTATGTAAATTTGTATTTCAGATTTGACCTCATTGATGTGGTTCATGTTTGGATGTTTTTCATTCATACAGTGGTCCCTCAAGTTACAATATTAATTGGTTCCAGGACGACCATTGTATGTTGAGACCATAACTCTATGGAAACCTGGTAATTGGTTCTAAAGGCACCAAAATGTCAACCAAAAATAGGAAAAGGTGAAGATTAAAGAAAAATAAGTAGATAACTAATATAGATAAAGCAAATCCTTACATATAAAAGAAAGATCTGCTGGAAGCTGTAAATCACGGTCAATGTCAGGGTTTCCCAACCAGGGGGCCTCCAGCTGTTGCAAAACTACAACTCCCAGCATGCCCGGACAGCTGTTGGCTGTCCGGGCATGCTGGGAGTTGTAGTTTTGCAACAGCTGGAGGCCCCCTGGTTGGGAAACAATGGTTTATGTAGAGGACAGGAGCTTCTTCAGGGTCCTATACAGTAAACACAGTGTCCCAAATGGAGCCGCCCTTACTTGGTGTCCAAAGGAGCAGCTAACCCTGGCACAGGTAAGGAGTAGTACGGAACTTGTAGTTCCTCCCTGTACTGTAGGGGGCGCTACCAGACAGCCATTCAGTGCTTGTACTTCAGTAATACAGGTGATTTATCAGTAAAATGCCAATTCTGATTGGACAGTTCCTCCAGTTGTGACAGGTTTCACAGATCTGGACTTTCCGTAGCATTGTATGTCGAGTCTGGCTTTAAGTTACAATGGTCCAGAAAAGACCATTGTATGTTGAAACTATTGTATGTTGAGGCCATTGTAAGTTGAGGGATCACTGTATTTATATTTGTGCCTGTACTGCTTGTCATCTATCCAGCTATGTGCATTGTGCTTATTTCACACTGTTTTTTAATGGTTTTATAACATGGATTTGCTATAAAAGTTTTTGTACATTTTCATTACTTTTGTGTTGCTGTTACAATTTTTGGTGGTTTCTTTTTTAGACTGTAAAACGTTATTGCCTGTAAAAGCAGAGCCAACCACAGAAGCATTTGCACTAAACTGCATGCCTTTGTAAATAATACAAATAAAGTTATACTAGACAACTTATAATTATTAAATAGAACTAAGCAATGAATATTAGTCAAGCAGAGGCCTTATTTATCAATACTGTCTAGAACATCTCCCAGTCCAGGCTTCCTCACTGACTGTTACATACTGCATGCAGAAGCTTTTTGGGGTACTCCTATTGAGAGATGCTAAAATGATGATAAAAATCATACTCATTTTACATAACTAGCATACTAAGAAAGAATTAGAGCAACGCCAATATCAGAGCAAAAATCTTTATTAACAACCGTTCAATCATAAAATCATATGAGATGGATCAGTACAGGACATCCAGAATATATGCCGGGTATCACAAAGAGTGGGTCACAGGGTGTCCTCCGTAACCAAAGCACAATGGTAGACTAAACATATGGATGAAATAACCGAGATAAAGTGCCATAAAATAAAGGAACACTAGATAGTGTATCGCTTAAAGGCTTGCAATCTGTTCTGCCGCAAAGCTATGCATACCCGTTAATGGTATAGACCACATAAATTCCAGCAAACACAGGGTTAAATATGTTATGCTGCGCCACAACTCAGAGTGCAGTACGCCACAACTCAGAAGGCAGTCTTCCTTTTATATTCACCTCCTGTACTATAATTAAGCAAACAGTCTCTATTCAGTCTATGCATAGATTAGTCATACCAATAATATAGTGTCGCAACCATTAGAAGGTACTCCTGATCGCCACCGCTACCCTCAGCCGCGGTTTTGTCTCTTCCTAATTACTAACACTTGTTCCCAACCTATATATGGCCTGTAACAATCATTTCCAGGATGCTACCACCATTCATGTGACTTGTGGCACACTCTCTGCGGTCTGCCCGAGAATCTCACCATACTCATCAGTGTCATCGCTCCAGTGTGCATGACTGAGCCAATCATTGGCTGGGCATGTGCACTGCGCTACTTGTTGCCTCAGAGTACAGCTCTCCGGCTAAGAATGCTGCGCGTGCGCACTCGGGGTCCTGGTTCGTGCAACAGAGACTGCTTGCACATTACAAGTACAATTAACTCTTGCAGAGCAAATTGTTCTCTCCCATCCCTTCTCAATTTACCTCTATGATCTCTCTAGCTCTCTCTCTTTATATTTAAAAATATCATTTGCATAATAATTTGGAACAGGGTGTATTGTATCTAATCAAGCTCAACTCTAATGTCAACCATATACCTAATGAACCCCTACTACGGTAAAAATTCCTTCCCGACTCCAAATATGGCATCAGAATAGATCCCTGGATCAACCTTCTGTCCCTATAAATCTAGTATACATAACCAGCGATGTTATTACTCTCCAAAATGCATCCAGACCCCTTTTGAACTCTTTTACAGAGTTCACCATGACCACCTCCTCTGGCAGAGAATTCCACAGTCTCACTGCTCTTACAGTAAAGAACCCCAGTCTGTGCTGGTGTAGAAACCTTCTTTCCTCAAGATGTAGAGGATGCCCCCTTGTTATAGATACAGTCCTGGGTATGAATAGATCATAGGAGAGATCTCTGTACTGTCCCCTGATATTTTATACATAGTTATTAGGTCTCCCCTAAGCCTTCTTTACTCTGGTTGCCCGTCTTTGAACCCTCTACAGCTCCACTATATCTTTCTTGTACACTGATGCCCAGTACTGTACACAGTATTCTATGTGTGGTCTGACTAGTGATTTGTACAGCGGTAGAAATATTTCCTTGTCGTGGGCATCTATGCCCCTATTGATGGACCCCATGATTTTATTTGCCTTGGCAGCAGCTGCCTGACACTGGTCGCTACAGCTAAATTTACTGTTAACTAAGACTCCGAAGTCCTTTTCCATGTCAGTTGTCCCCTGTGTTCTCAAATTTAATACATAGTCCCAGCCTGGACTTTTCTTCCCCATCTGCATTACCTTACATTTATCAGTGTTGAACTTCATCTGCCACTTCCCAGCCCAAACCTCCTACCTATCCAGATCCATTTGTAACAGTGCACTGTCCTCTATTGTGTTTACCGCTTTACAGAGTTTAGTATCATCTGCAAAAGATTGCTACTTTACTATTCAACCCCTCGACAAGGTCATTAATTAATATATTAAATAGGACACGACCTAAGACTGACCCCTGTGGTACCCCACTAGTAACAGTCACCCAATCAGAATAAGTACCATTAATAACCACCCTTTGTTTCCTATCACTGAGCCAGTTACTTACCCATTTACACACATTCTACCCCTAATCTAATAAAGTGACCTGCAAATGTATGTAGTTTTACAGAATGCCGTTTACCTGTAATAGGGTTTGTATCCTGTCCTGCTGCCACATCCTCAGGTTCTTCAGCTGGGTCAAGCAGGGAAGATTTGATATACGTGGCCAGGCTTTCCAAAGGTGTTCCTCCTGTAGCCAGCAGTGGATTATACTGGTTGTCTACAGGTGATGTCCCGGTACTTTTTATTTCCTCAAATCTTTTGGCACACTGTAAAAGGACAATATACTGTAGCTATTATTAAACTACTATAAATATATGTTATTCATATTGATACCAGAATATGCCAAATTCCAAGAATACATAAATTCTATTATTTATTGATGGCTAATATTATTTAAAATTCTCATTGTCTTGCGAAAATAAAACAGATGATAAGAAATGTTACAAACATGGTGGACACCAGTAACATCCATAGACAATCTGAAATTTCAAAATAAATGTCCTGGCTTTGGCTTCAAATATTGTATTAAAAATCTGCATGTGTGAACACACCTTTTAATTTTATAGGCCTATTTCCTAAAAGCTAGTAAATGGAAGTGCGTGCTAGAGTCTGAGACGGGGAATAAGGATGTTATTAGTCTATGTACAATATTTTGCCATAAAGTTGTCTACAGGGTTTGCTTTTTACCAGAATGTTTTCCAAAAACAAGCAGCATTTGGCAGTCAGGACATGATGGGAGTTTTGCAAAGTCTGGATGTTTATGATGTCGCACGGTGGACGGTGTCAGTGTAAAAAAATAAATAAAAAGAAGGACCAAAAGTGCAGAAAAATATATTAAAACAATCCTATGCTTAGGTTGTGAATGTTCTTGAGTGACCCAGCCACATCCCTGGCTTATACCCATTTGAACATCTCTGGAGAGACCTGAAAAGGTCTTCCACTGACGGTCCCCATCCAAACTGACAGAGCTTGAGAGGATTTGCAGAAAAGAATGGCAGAAAATCCCCAAATCCAGGTTTATAAACTAGGGATCGACCGATTACCGGTTTGGCCGATATTATTGGCCGATAATCACGATTTTGGACATTATCGGTAAGGTTTTATAACACTGGGGATGGGGGGAGACGATGGGGCAGTGGTGGCGGTATGTGGGCAAAGGATGGGGGGGTGGAGGCGATGGGGTAACTGTGGTGGTTAGACTCGGGACCCCAGGACAGGAAGGGGGAGAGAAGTGGGAGGCGGCGGCGGTCTCTGGCCCGGCAAAAGCTGCTGCAGTTTATTGATTTAAAGCGCCCGCTTTAAATCATTGATCTGCAACGGCTTCTGCCCCAACAGGGGGGTTGAAATAACCGATAACTTATACCGGAATATCGGTATAAGTTATCGGCTATCGGACGGAAAGGTGACAGATTATCGGTATGGTCCCTAAAAAATCAATATCGGTCGATCCCTATTATAGACCTTGTGGCCTCATTCCCAAGAAGACTGGAGGAATCACTGCCAAAGGGGCTTGAGTAAAGCCTTGAGTAAAGGGTATGAATACTTATGTCACTGCAAGATTTTAATTGTTTACTTTTCGATAAATTAGAAAGATTTTTAACATGGTTTTTTTAACTTGTCATTATGAGGTGCTGAGTGCAGAATAATGGAGGAGGGACCTAAAAGGGCCTGAAAACTTTCCGAATGCTCTGTATACATGACTGCATGAAACCTGAACTTCCCAAGATGTTTGTCAACCCCTACCATAAAGTGTCACAACTCCAAAAGGTGTAAGGGTGCATTCACACCACGTTTGGCAATACGGCAGCCGGATCCGGCTGCCGTATTGCCAAAACGTGGTGTGAATGCACCCTAACAGATGCATTTTAACTTGTGAGTTGTGACTTTCATGGTTTGGACCCGTTTTTCCAGCAAAGGGGTTGTTAAAGGGGCACTTCAGAGGAAATTTTTATTTTCAAATCAAATCAACTGGTGCCAGAAAGTTAAACAGATTTGTTAATTACTTCTATAATAAAAATCTTAATCCTTCCAGGACTTATCAGCTGCTGTATGCTCCAGAGGAAGTTGTGTAGTTATTTTCTATCTGACCACAGTGCTCTCTGCTGACACCTCTTTCTATGTCAGGAACTGTCCAGAACAGGAGAGGTTTTCTATGAGGATTTGCTTGTACTCTGGACAGTTCCTGACACGGACAAAGGTGGCAGTAGAGAGCACTGTGGTCAGACTGGAAAGAACTCTATAAAGAAATACAACTTTCTCTGGAGTATACAGCAGTTGATAAGTATTCTGGGAGGATTAACATTTTTAAACAGAAATAATTTACAAACCTGTTTAGCTTTCCTGGCACCAGTTGTTTAAAAAAAAATTTTTTTCCACCGGTGTACCCCTTTAAACAATTGTCCAGTGTGGCAGGACATTATCCTGTTCAAAGATGGCACTGCCCTGTACTACTGCCATGACAGTAAAGTGAACCTGCAATAATGTTAAGGTAGATGGTACATGTCAGGGTAACACATAAATGCCTGGACCCAAGGTTTCTCTGCAGAACATTGCATAAATCCTTAATGTTTACTCATTTATTTCACTGTACACGTTTGGCTCTGTATAACCAGCACTCAATTTTACACCAAATGGTGTTGTTGTCATTAGAAACCACAAGGGCTCTGAATTCCTTTCCACACAGCCACCGCTCATTGTCTCCAAGTGTTAACTGTTAATTATTTCCATTAACCCTTCACTGATCATATTTTGTATAGACACCAATGAGAAGATTTATCAAAACCTATGTAGAGGAAGAGTGGTGCAGTTGCCCATAGCAACCAATCAGATCGTTGCTTTCATTTTTAAAAAGGCCTCTGAAAAATGAAAGAGATCAGATTGGTTGCTAGGGGCAACTGCACCACTGTTCCTCTACATAGGTTTTGATAAATCTCCCCCCAAAGAGTACAGATACATCCTTTATTTTATATTAAAACGAACCTACACAATGGCGGTTTTCTACCTTTTTTCATTCCACCCCACAAATTATTATTATTATTTTTATATTTCTCAATACATTATATGGTAAATGAAATGGTCCTGCCCTTTTGTGCTGGAGGGATGTCCAATGCAGCCAAAACCTTCACCTTTTAAACCAACATTTTTGGGGTCATAAGTATAAGTTTTGTAATTCCTACAAAGTATAAAAGCTGGTGACGTCCTCTAAGTTGGTTTTTGTGAGGGGTTGTAGAGAAGCCGGAGCTCTCATATAGGGCACATTGTGGGGCACAGACATCTCGTGTTGGCAGTGGGCAGTAGTAGAGAACAGATCTCCTCTGCAGCCCTTAGTATCACAAGAATTCTTCATGTAGGTAGTTTTGATAATAACTTTATATTAGGGGTTATTTGTGATATTTCCATATATAATACAGATTTGTTGTATGGATAATTTTAATACTTATAATACACCAGCAGCCAAAGACATGTGACATCATCAATAGAACCTGATGACATCACAGATGGTGGTCGGTTATACCACTGCACGATATAGGAAAACTCTTCACTTTCTGTTAGTTCAGATTGAAAGCGCTTAGTTTTTCTGAGAGTGATATCTATTTCTTATTCTAATATGACGAGCCCAACCCTGGCTATCCTGCCATTGTTTTGGGCAATATGGACCTTCGTGGGTGTCCTGACCACCTTCACCATGACCATCATACAAGGTCATTATCGAACAGGGATCATCAGCATCAGGTAGGAGACTCTATAGGGACAGTGGTGGGAATCCTACAATACACCATTCCATCGTCTAATATCTTCCCCCTTGTTACTAGTGACCGGCCCTCGTTACTAGTGACCGGCCCTCGTTACTAGTGACCGGCCCTCGTTACTAGTGACCGGCCCTCGTTACTAGTGACCGGCCCTCGTTACTAGTGACCGGCCCTCGTTACTAGTGACCGGCCCTCGTTACTAGTGACCGGCCCTCGTTACTAGTCACCGGCCCTCGTTACTAGTCACCGGCCCTCGTTACTAGTCACCGGCCCTCGTTACTAGTCACCGGCCCTCGTTACTAGTGACCGGCCCTCGTTACTAGTGACCGGCCCTCGTTACTAGTGACCGGCCCTCGTTACTAGTGACCGGCCCTCGTTACTAGTCACCGACCCTCGTTACTAGTGACCGGCCCTCGTTACTAGTGACCGGCCCTTGTTACTAGTGACTGGCCCAGAGCTCTGATAATGTTATATATGGAATCTATGTCTCCTCAGTGACACTGGAGAATATTATCCCGAATCGATCGTGCTGGCTATAGTGTCCACAGTATCTACTCTGCTAGGTAAGTGTATTAAATGTATCTATAGGAATTATTAATAGTGCCATCCATGGGTGCAAAACTTTAGCCTGGGCCCGCCTGACCAAGCGCATCAACAACCACCCCCCCCCCTGAACTTTTGCCTATGTAAGCAAACATGCCATTCAGGAGCATGGAAAAGCTGGGTCAGATATTGTCACCTAACTTTTCCATGCTCCTGAATGGCATATCTGCTTGAAGTTGGATTACTTTATCCACAGTCAAGCTTCAGAATACATATATATGCAGTGGCGGGCATGTGGTTGCTATACTAAGCAAATGTTCCTTTCAGGAGCATGTGGAAGCTGTGTGTTACAGACCCTGTAATGACTCATGGTCCTGTAATGATAACAGTAGCATAAGTCATTACAGGGTTTGTCATACAGCTTTTTTTAGGCACCTGAATGGCCAGAAATGTGTCAGTACTAAGCCAATCATGTGCCATTCAGCAGCATGTAAGGCTCATGTTCTTGTAATAATTACAGGGTCACACAAAGCTTTCCCAAGCTCCTGAAAGGCACATGATCTGCTTAGTATTGACACATTTTAGCCATTCAGGAGCATGGGAAAGCTTTGGCCTGGTCTTGGGGTCCTAGCTCTGCGTACACATCGGTGGGAGGGAGAAGTGTACAGGGATGGTGTAATGAAGGGGACGGGGCCGAGGAGCAGTGAATATTAATGCAGGGGCGGGCCCAACTAGCAGTGAATAATATTATAGGGGCAGGGCCAACAGCCGAAGTGAAGACTTGTTATTGTTGCTAAAAGCCCATTGGGAATGCTCCTTATTGCTAGATTCTCAGGAATAGCATGTAGATAGTTTGCTCATATCTTCTGAACAGCTGCAGGTAATGGGATAAGAGAAGCAACGTTAAAAAGAGGGTCACCCACACTATAAGCTTAGGTATTCAGGTTAGTGTGGGCGAGCCTCCCGTCAGTCCGCCCCTGAAACGAAGTACTGCACTGATGGGTCTGTGTGACCCATTTTTGCAGCCACAGGCCGCAGCATATAGTGTAGTGGCAGGAGAGTAACTGTGACCCTTGCGGCCTTTATAGCTGTGCCACTGCTTGAGTAACTACTAACATGGCCGCCATGACAGCTTCAGCACGTTTTCAGACAACTTTTCTCTATATCTCTATCTCCTGTATATTTTCTCATTATTAGTATCTTCAGACATGTATATGCTTTGTGTGGTATATATACCATCTATAGACTGTTCTGTATATGGATTTCAGAGGCCGGTATTGTTTATATCGTCTACAAATCGATGGAGATCCAGGCTCTGAAGAGAAGCTTTTGTAGAGTCACCTGTCAAACGTGGATGCTGACATTTGGGTGGATGATGTGCATCGGAAACCTGATAACCCCATTTCTACAGGTTTGTTTATACAGATTCCGTGATGTTAGGGCCCCTTAGCTGGTCACCTATGAAGCCCCCTTACCCAGGAGAAGAGCAGTACAGCTGGGGCAATGTATTTTCAGATTACCTGCTGATCTGTAGGTCTTGGGACAGAATGGGCCTGAGCTCATGCCCCCTCACAATGATACATAAGGCCCAGTATAAGAATATAGATAATATAATAACACCATTGGCAGATGTAGGATTATCCTTGATACTTACCACAGGCAGATATTAAAGGGGTATTCCAGGAAAAAACTTATATATATATATATATATATATCAACTGGCTTCAGAAAGTTAAACAGATTTGTAAATTACTTCTAAATCTTAAACCTTCCAGTTCTTATGAGCTGCTGAAGTTGAGTTGTTCTTTTCTGTCTAACTGCTCTCTGATGACGCCTGTCTCGGGAGCTGTCCAGAGTAGGAGCGAATCCCCATAGCAAACCTCTTTTTTTTCCTGGAATACACCTTTAAATATCCAGCACAATGATATATCTGCTAATGGTGTATAATGATATGGAGCTTTATGTGTTACAAAAATATTGACCAATAGGGAACCTCTAAAATATAACTTTTATTACACTTCTAAAAATAAGAAAAATTCCAAATAGGTGAAAAAATATATCAAAGTATTAAAAATGTGTCGCCAACAGTTCACAAAGATATATTTGAGCCGTCATCAAATGTCCTTCAATAGACCCCAAATCCTCTTTTAGTTATTCAATAGACCCCAAATCCTCTTTTAGTTATTCAATAGACCCCAAATCCTCTTTTAGTTGTTCAATAGACCCCAAATCCTATTTTAGTTATTCCTCTTTTGGTTATTAGGGATAACACAGTCCTCTTCCTAATAGTCGTGTGTGGGATAGTAGATGTACTTATATCAAACCCTGTCCACACTAGATTAATTCCGCAACTTCGTTTAGTGGATGTAGACTAGATAGGCTCCTATTCCACATGGTATATGTTATACATGGATTGAGGTGGGAGGAGCTTGATTTCCGTCCTGGGCAATATAATCCATATGATTCCTATAATTGTGTTATGACTGATTTATGGATCTTCGGTGACCACAGCAATACGAGTATACATGCAGTGGGTTTTAAGCAGATTCCATATTACTGCAGATTTTTGCTATTTCATATATACCGTATATACTCGAGTATAAGCCGAGTTTTTCAGCACGATTTTTCGTGCTGAAAACGCCCCCCTCACTTATACTCGGGTGAACTCTCCGCCTGTCAATCCCTATTCAGTGGTCTTCAACCTGCGGACCTCCAGATGTTGCAAAACTACAACTCCCAGCATGCCCGGACAGCCATCGGCTGTCCAGGCATGCTGGGAGCTGTAGTCTTGAAACCTCTGGAGGTCCGAAGGTTGAAGACCACGGCGGCCTTCGTCATCATCCAGACACCCCCTTTAGTTTTCTACTCACCTCCCCTCAGTGGGAAGGAAGGGTGAGCTGGTCTGGGTCATCTATGCTGCAGGGACCGTACGGTGGGGATGGTTAGTCGTTGCGGGCTGTCCATTTTCACCCGGGGGGCCCTCTTCTCCGGGCCTGCCCCGGACTAGTGACGTTGCCTTGACAACGACATACAGTGACGCGCATGCACGTCCCTGTGCGTCGTCGTCAAGGCAACGTCACTAGTCCAGGGCCGGGCCCAGAGCAGAGAAGAGGGCCCCCCCCCCCCAGTGAAAATGGACGGCCCGCAAGGACTAACCATCCCCACCGAGTCAATAACTTTTCCTGGGTTTTTGGGGTGAAATTAGGGGCCTCGGCTTATATTCGGGTCGGCTTATACTTGAGTATATACGGTATTCGGTGATCAGTGACACTCAATATCAGTCCAACACATTCACAGTCTCCAATATGCACTGTATAGTGTGTATTATATATTCTGCTTATTCAATTAACGGTACTAATGTTCATGTAAATATGCATCATTGTACAAACTTCACTTATTGGGATTAAACAGTCATATTGTGTTAATCACACCAATCCAAGACAATTTGTCTACTGAAATCCATCTACTGTATCATAGCTAGTGTCTATTTCTCTTATTAAAGGCACAGTTCCTACCGCACATTCATATAGACCATCATCAGTGCGTTAATCAATGCTTATCGTAGATAGATAATACAAAAAGAGCAAGACTAATGGCTGGAGGGCAAAATATACAATAATCACTGATGGATCGCCAGAGGCAATCCAATAAAGGCCCTGAGGGTCCCAACCAAATATTGACTAATTACAGGACTTTAATTTGCGGGTCCAAAAACATAATAGTGGAAAAAAGAAGGAAAAAATCACACATTTAAAAGCACTATGTGCTCCTAACTAATAACTGAATAAGAGCTTAATGGGCTCAACTAGCTCCACTATTTTCTTAATTCGTAGGAGATACATTGTGTTTAGTATCCCAGAACTACTGATTGTTAGGGTACATAGCAGTTAAAACCATAACACTGCCCCCCTCAACGTTTTGCCATCAAGTGGCTTTGTCAAGAGGCAAATGGGCAATGGCGAACAAAAACGCCGACCGGACCTTTTAACATCTCCTGTTATGATGTCACCAACGTTATTTCCAATCAAAAATGGCTCCCATCATCCATTGCGACAAAACCCTCCAATCGATCTAAATCAAGTATTGAGTGACAAGTGGGTGGCCAACCAAATAGCTCAAGAAGCTCACCACTGTATGTCTGCCACGTCTCTCTTCCTGATAGGAGTTCGTCCGGACTTCCGGCACCGACGTCATGTGTAAACAATGCGCAGAACAAACTGCGCGCGGACTTCGTCTCTGTAAGTACTTGAGAAGCTTACCGCGCATGTGCCAGAGTTTAAGCTGCGCGTTCTCAACTGCGCGAGAACTTAGCTGTTATACCGCTTACTCATTGTATATGTATGGATAGTGCCTGCGCACTAGAAGATGCGCAAACACTTTACCATCACCCGAGAAGAACAATAAATACAAGACACTTTGGTCCATTGCCAAAAACAGGGGATATGTAGAGGAAATAAATAACAATAGCTAAATAACTTAATAAGTGTTGCTAGTTGTTTAATTTTATTAGGGGTTGACATGGACAAAGGTATCAGCACAGAGCACTGTGATCAGACAGAAAAGAAATTAAAAAAGAAAAGAACTTCCTGTGAATCACTTATACAGCAGCTAAGAAGTACTTGAAGGATTAAGATTTTTAAATAGAAGTAATTTACAAATCTGTTTAACTTTGTAGCACCAATTGATAAAAAATGTTTTCCAGTAGAGTACCCCTTTGAGCAGTGGTAAGGTTATGCTGGGAGTTGTAGTTTCACTCACCATAACTGTACAACTGACAAGTGACTCCAGCTCTGATAGGACACAGAGAGGAGAATGTACAATGATATCAGTGACTACAGGTGACGTCTTCTCTATAGTGAGGAGGATACACAATGATATCAGTGACTACAGGTGAAGTCTTCTCTATAGTGAGGAGAATACACAATGATATCAGTGACTATAGGACGTCTTCTCTATAGTGAGGAGAATACACAATGATATCAGTGACTACAGGTGACGTCTTCTCTATAGTGAGGAGAATACACAATGATATCAGTGACTACAGGTGACGTCTTCTCTATAGTGAGGAGAATACACAATGATATCAGTGACTACAGGTGATGTCTTCTCTATAGTGAGGAGAATACACAATGATATCAGTGACTACAGGTGACGTCTTCTCTATAGTGAGGAGAATACACAATGATATCAGTGACTACAGGTGACGTCTTCTCTATAGTGAGGAGAACACGCAATGATATCAGTGACTACAGGTGACGTCTTCTCTATAGTGAGGAGAATACACAATTATATCAGTGATTACAGGTGACGTCTTCTCTATAGTCTTCCCTTATCTAATTCAGATGGTACATACCGCCTGGTCCAGCTAAAACTTCTGTCTGTAGAATGTGACGCCCAGACGTCTCCTCACTATGTCAGCGCATTCTCATCCTCTATATGAAAACAAGTATTATTATAAACCTGCCAGACACTGTATCCTCTAAATATAATACTACTATACACTACACTCTTTGATTATAAACCTTCCACACACCATACCCACTGAATATAATACTACCACACACTGTACATTCTGAATATAATACCAACACATACTGTACACTCTGAATATAAATCTACCACATACTGTACCCCTGAATATAATACCGCCAAACACTGTACCCTCTGAATATAATACTACCACACACTGTACATTCTGAATATAATACCAACACATACTGTACCCTCTGAATATAAATCTACCACATACTGTACCCCTGAATATAATACCGCCACACACTGTACCCCTGAATATAATACTACCACCCACTGTACCCTCTGAATATAATACTACCACAAACTGCGCCCTCTGAATTTAACGTTGCCATACAGTGCACCCTGATGCTATTACCACGGGAGGGGGGTTTTGGTGGTGTTGCTAGTGGATGATGGGGGTGCTACTACTGGGGGGGTGTTGCTGGAGGATGATGAGGGTGCAACTGGCCATCTCCCCCTGGCAGTATCACCCCCATCATCCATCCACAGGATCATCCTCCTGGCTGGAGCACCGCCATCATCCACCATCAGGATCTGCTGATGGAGGTGCTACTGCTGGGGGGGGGGGGGGGGGGGTGTTGCTGGTGGATGATGAGGGTGCTACAGCCAGGGGGGAGCATTAGGTAGGCAGCAGAAAATGGCATGGGGGGGGGGGTAAAGAAATGGCATGGGGGGGGGTAAAGAAATGGCACAGGGGATGGGATGGATACAATATATATGCGGGGAGAACTTTCCTATATTGCACAAAAAAATTACATTTAGAGAATAAAACTTACAATTGTAAATAACATTTATTTAACAACAGGCAATACATTTAAGGGGATACCCAGCAAATATAAGTATAATATAAATACATTTGACAACCTCACCAAATAGTACAAATGCAAACATTGTAACAGCTCCTCTGTATACACACTACCAAGAACCAAAAATAGGATGAAAAAATCATCAAAACCAAATTGATACCGATAAAGCCCTCATATAGCTCTGTAGGTGGAAAACGGAAAATGTTGTACTGAATAAAACCACCATACACAGACCAGTATACTATAAAGGATCTGTATACAATATAAGTGATTATATACAAGACCATATGGCGGTAGATATCAGCTGTGCACAGGATCTGTACACCATATAAGTGATTATATACAGGACCATATGGCAGTAGATATCAGCTGTACACAGGATGTATATACCATATAAGTGATTATATACAGGACCATATGGCAGTAGATATCAGCTGTACACAGGATGTATACCATATAAGTGATTATATACAGGACCATATGGCGGTAGATATCAGCTGTACACAGGATGTATATACCATATAAGTGATTATATACAGGACCATATGGCGGTAGATATCAGCTGTACACAGGATGTGTATACCATATAAGTGATTACAGTTACATTTTGGGACTCACAATTACATATTTTCTGATCAGCAGCGTCCTCTTTCCTTTTCTTCTCCGTCAGGATAAGACCGCCATGTGGATATTTTAACATCTGCAGGAAAAACATATCAGACTCTGCATATATTCAGTGCCCCCCCCTCCTCTACAATCTTCCCATCTATAGGCCCACAAAGTGTAATAAAGCCCTCCTTGGTGTCCTGCACAGTAAAAGGGCAGGTAGGTAGGTAGCCAGGTAAATAGGTAACTAGGTAGGTAGATCAGGAAGCCAGATATGTAGGTAGGTGACAAGCCAGGTATGTAGGGGGCTAGCTAGGCAGTTAGGCAGCCATGTATGAAGGCCAGGTACATAGTTAGATAGCCTGGTATGTACGTAAGTAGTCAGGCATCCAGGTATAAAGTTAGGTAGCCCCCCCAATAAGTATAGGTAGTTACACCCCCCACCCCCGTTCCCTATAGGCAGAGTCACCCCCTCTCTTCCCCATAGGTATAGGCAGTTACCCCCCTCCCCCTCTTCCCCATAGGTATAGGCAGTTACCCCCCCCCCTCTTCCCCATAGGTATAGGCAGTTACCCCCCCCTTCCCCATAGGTATAGGCAGTTACCCCCCCCCCTCTTCCCCATAGGTATAGGCAGTTACCCCCCCCCCCCTCTTCCCCATAGGTATAGGCAGTTACCCCCCCCCTCTTCCCCATAGGTATAGGCAGTTACCCCCCCCCTCTTCCCCATAGTTATAGGCAGTTACCCCCCCCCCTTCCCCATAGTTATAGGCAGTTACCCCCCCCCTCTTCCCCATAGTTACAGGCAGTTACCCCCCCCCCCTCTTCCCCATAGTTACAGGCAGTCACCCCCCCCCCCTCTTCCCCATAGTTACAGGCAGTCACCCCCCCCCCCCTCTTCCCCATAGTTACAGGCAGTTACCCCCCCCCCTCTTCCCCATAGGTACAGGCAGTTACCCCCCCCCCCCTCTTCCCCATAGGTACAGGCAGTTACCCCCCCCCCCCCTCTTCCCCATAGGTACAGGCAGTTACCTCCCCCCCTCCTCTTCCCCATAGGTACAGGCAGTTACCTCCCCCCCTCCTCTTCCCCATAGGTACAGGCAGTTACCTCCCCCCCTCCTCTTCCCCATAGGTACAGGCAGTTACCCCCCCCCCCCTTCCCCATAGGTACAGGCAGTTACCCCCCCCCCCTCCTCTTCCCCATAGGTACAGGCAGTTACCCCCCCCCCCCCCTCCTCTTCCCCATAGGTACAGGCAGTCCCCTTCCCCCCTCCTCTTCCCCATAGGTATAGGCAGTTCCCCCCCCCCTCTTCCCCATAGGTACAGGCAGTTACTCCCCCCCCCTCCTCCTCTTCCCCATAGGTACAGGCAGTTACCCCCCCCCCCTCTTCCCCATAGGAATAGGCAGTTACCCCCCCCCCTTCCCCATAGGTATAGGCAGTTACCCCCCCCTTCCCCATAGGTATAGGCAGTTACCCCCCCCTTCCCCATAGGTATAGGCAGTTACCCCCCCCTTCCCCATAGGTATAGGCAGTTACCCCCCCCCCTTCCCCATAGGCAGTTACCCCCCCCCTTCCCCATAGGTATAGGCAGTTACCCCCCCCCCCTTCCCCATAGGTATAGGCAGTTACCCCCCCCCCCCTTCCCCACAGGTATAGGCAGTTAACCCCTCTTCCCCACAGGTATAGGCAGTTACACCCCCCTCTTCCCTATAGGTACAGGCAGTTACCCCCCCCCTCTCTCTTCCCCATGGAATTGGGGTGGGGGGGGGGGGGGGGTTATTGCCACACGGGAATTGGGGTGGGTGGGGTGGAATTCAGAGACACACACACAAACACTGACACTGACACACACACACACACACACACAGTAACACACACACACAGTAACAGACACACACAGGCACACTTACCTACTACCGCAGCACCTCTCCAGTCTCCTCTCAGTCTCGCCGAGTGACGTGACGTCCAGCGCGGGTCTGCGGAGTGACGTCACTTCCGCAACGTCCCTCCGCAGATCCGGTGCTGACACTACTGTGCGCATCGATGCGTGACGTTTAAATATGTCACGTGACAAGAGAGAGCCAATAGGATGTGATGGAGGCGGACCATCTCATTCTATGGCAAATCTCATTCCACGGCAATGCACTGGATCTGCGGAGGGACGTTGCGGAAGTGACGTCACTCCGCAGACCCGCGCAGGACGTCACTCGGCGAGACTGAGAGGAGACTGGAGAGGTGCTGCGGTAGTAGGTAAGTGTGTCTATGTGTGTGGCAGTGTTTGTGTGTCTGTCGGCCAGAGTGTGTGTGTGTCAGTGTTTGTGTGTGTGTGTGTCTCTGAATTCCACCCCACCCACCCCAATTCCCGTGTGGCAATAAACCCCCCCCCCCCCCCCCCCCAATTCCATGGGGAAGAGAGAGGGGGGGTAACTGCCTGTACCTATGGGGAAGAGACGGGGGGTAACTGCCTTTACCTTTAGGGAAGAGGGGAGTGTAACTGCCTATACCTATGGGGAAGAGGGGTTAACTGCCTATTCCTATGGGGAAGGGGGGTAACTGCCTATTCCTATGGGGAAGGGGGGGGGGTAACTGCCTATTCCTATGGGGAAGGGGGGGGGGGGTAACTGCCTATTCCTATGGGGAAGGGGGGGGGGCTAACTGCCTATTCCTATGGGGAAGGGGGGGGGGGTTAACTGCCTATTCCTATGGGGAAGGGGTAACTGCCTATTCCTATGGGGAAGAGGGGGGGTAACTGCCCATTCCTATGGGGAAGAGAGAGGGGGGGGGATAACTGCCTTTACCTATGGGGGGGGGGGGGGTAACTGCCTATACCTATGGGTAAGAGGGGGAGGGTAACTGCCTGTACCTATGGGGGGGGGGGGTAACTGCCTATACCTATGGGGAAGAGGGGGGGGGGGGTAACTGCCTGTACCTATGGGGAAGAAGGGGGGGGGGTAACTGCCTGTACCTATGGGGAAGAGGGGGGGGTAACTGCCTATACCTATGGGGAAGAGGGGGGGGGGGGGTAACTGCCTATACCTATGGGGAAGAGGGGGGGGGGGTAACTGCCTATACCTATGGGGAAGAGGGGGGGGGGTAACTGCCTATACCTATGGGGAAGGATGGGGGGTAACTGCCTATACCTATGGGGAAGAGGGGGGGGGGGGTAACTGCCTGTACCTATGGGAAAGAGGGGGGGGTAACTGCCTGTACCTATGGGGAAGAGGGGGGGGGTAACTGCCTGTACCTATGGGGAAGAGGGGGGGGGGTAACTGCCTGTACCTATGGGGAAGAGGGGGGGGTAACTGCCTATACCTATGGGGAAGAGGGGGGGGGGGGTAACTGCCTATACCTATGGGGAAGGGGGGGGTAACTGCCTATACCTATGGGGAAGAGGGGGGGGTAACTGCCTGTACCTATGGGGAAGAGGGGGGGGTAACTGCCTGTACCTATGGGGAAGAGGGGGGGGGAGGTAACTGCCTATACCTATGGGGAAGAGGGGGGGGGAGGTAACTGCCTATACCTATGGGGAAGAGGGGGGGGGGTAACTGCCTATACCTATGGGGAAGAGGGGGGGGGGTAACTGCCTATACCTATGGGGAAGAGGGGGGGTAACTGCCTATACCTATGGGGAAGAGGGGGGGGGGGTAACTGCCTATACCTATGGGGAAGAGGGGGGGGGCTAACTGCCTATTCCTATGGGGAAGGGGGGGGGGTTAACTGCCTATTCCTATGGGGAAGGGGTAACTGCCTATTCCTATGGGGAAGAGGGGGGGTAACTGCCCATTCCTATGGGGAAGAGAGAGGGGGGGGGATAACTGCCTTTACCTATGGGGGGGGGGGGTAACTGCCTATACCTATGGGTAAGAGGGGGAGGGTAACTGCCTGTACCTATGGGGGGGGGGGGTAACTGCCTATACCTATGGGGAAGAGGGGGGGGGGGGTAACTGCCTGTACCTATGGGGAAGAAGGGGGGGGGGGTAACTGCCTGTACCTATGGGGAAGAGGGGGGGGTAACTGCCTATACCTATGGGGAAGAGGGGGGGGGGGTAACTGCCTATACCTATGGGGAAGAGGGGGGGGGGGTAACTGCCTATACCTATGGGGAAGAGGGGGGGGGGGTAACTGCCTATACCTATGGGGAAGGATGGGGGGTAACTGCCTATACCTATGGGGAAGAGGGGGGGGGTAACTGCCTGTACCTATGGGAAAGAGGGGGGGGGTAACTGCCTGTACCTATGGGGAAGAGGGGGGGGGTAACTGCCTGTACCTATGGGGAAGAGGGGGGGGGGTAACTGCCTATACCTATGGGGAAGGGGGGGGTAACTGCCTATACCTATGGGGAAGAGGGGGGGTAACTGCCTGTACCTATGGGGAAGAGGGGGGGTAACTGCCTGTACCTATGGGGAAGAGGGGGGGGGGGTAACTGCCTATACCTATGGGGAAGAGGGGGGGGAGGTAACTGCCTATACCTATGGGGAAGAGGGGGGGGGTAACTGCCTATACCTATGGGGAAGAGGGGGGGTAACTGCCTATACCTATGGGGAAGAGGGGGGGTAACTGCCTATACCTATGGGGAAGAGGGGGGGGGGGTAACTGCCTATACCTATGGGGAAGAGGGGGGGGGGGTAACTGCCTATACCTATGGGGAAGAGGGGGGGGGGTAACTGCCTATACCTATGGGGAAGAGGGGGGGGGGGTAACTGCCTGTACCTATGGGGAAGAGGGGGGGGGTAACTGCCTGTACCTATGGGGAAGAGGGGGGGTAACTGCCTGTAACTATGGGGAAGAGGGGGGGGGTAACTGCCTATAACTATGGGGAAGAGGGGGGGTAACGGCCTATACCTATGGGGAAGAGGGGGGGGGGGGTAACTGCCTATACCTATGGGGAAGAGGGGGGGGGTAACTGCCTATACCTATGGGGAAGAGGGGGGGGGGTAACTGCCTATACCGATGGGGAAGAGGGGGGGGGGGTAACTGCCTATACCTATGGGGAAGAGGGGGGGGGTAACTGCCTATACCTATGGGGAAGAGAGGGGGGGGTAACTGCCTATACCTATGGGGAAGAGAGGGGAGGGGTAACTGCCTATACCTGTGAGGAAAAGGGGGGGGTAACTGCCTATACCTATGGGGAAGAGGGGGGGGGTAACTGCCTATACCTATGGGGAAAAGGTGGGGGGGGTAACTGCCTATACCTATGGGGAAGAGGTGGGGGGGGGTAACTGCCTATACCTATGGGGAAGAGGGGGGGGGGGGTAACTGCCTATACCTATGGGGAAGAGGGGGGGGGGTAACTGCCTATACCTATGGGGAAGAGGGGGGGGGGGTAACTGCCTATACCTATGGGGAAGAGGGGGGGGTAACTGCCTATGGGGAAGAGGGGGGGGGGTAACTGCCTATACCTATGGGGAAGAGGGGGGGGGGGGTAACTGCCTATACCTATGGGGAAGAGGGGGGGGTAACTGCCTATACCTATGGGGAAGAGAGGGGGGGGTAACTGCCTATAACTATGGAGAAGAGAGGGGGGGGTAACTGCCTATACCTATGGAGAAGAGAGGGGGGGGGGGTAACTGCCTATACCTATGGGGAAGAGAGGGGGTGACTCTGCCTATAGGGAACGGGGTGGGGGATGTAACTACCTATACTTATTGGGGGGGCTACCTAACTTTATACCTGGATGCCTGACTATGTACCTGGCCTTCATACATGGCTGCCTAACTACCTAGCTAGCCCCCTACCTACCTGGCTTGTCACCTACCTACATATCTGGCTTCCTGATCTACCTACCTAGTTACCTATTTACCTGGCAACCTACCTACCTGCCCTTTTACTGTGCAGGACACCAAGGAGGGCTTTATTACACTTTGTGGGCCTATAGATGGGAAGATTGTAGAGGAGGGGGGGCACTGAATATATGCAGAGTCTGATATGTTTTTCCTG